>NC_041039.1:7751005-7928505 GCF_900634625.1 Parambassis ranga | reverse complement strand
GAGGAGGGACAGAGCACCTGGAAGGAACAGACAGCAAGGAACCTGCAGTCTTTTTTTCTCAAGGTCACAGGGCAGACCTCTCCCTCTCAGACAACTTTATTATACAGTGTTTACTGACTGCATATTATAAGGCTGGACAGAGTGCTATAAAAACGCTGCAGTTATTGGTCAACAACAATGAAACTTTTTATTTCAGAGGCAAAGTTTTATGTATTTACTCTTATTACAGTGCAGCCTTTATTTAGCTAAGGAGCCTCTGTGTGTTGTTGACATTATTCTGTCATTGGAGTCCAATGATCAGAGTGCTGTGAATACTTTCAAAATAATTATTGCAAAATGATGTATTCTTTATTTGATAGAAATAGAGCCAATGAAGAAGAGGATCAAAGAGGATCAAAAGATTTGACATCACATGTGATGCTAACAATGCAAACTAGGCAAATCTGCAGCTAGCAACTAAGCTATGGTATCTTGCAGTTTGACCAGCAAATGTCCAATTAAAATACTTTTAAATAAAAAAACAATATGTAATCTAATAGTTTTAATAATGTAATATAGCATCCTATTTCCATATATTTATTTTTTAAAATCTGTAACACTGTATGTCAAAAGCTTGTTTAAGCTGTTATATATGATCTACACATCTTAGATATGAGTAAATTAATTAAACTAAAAAAAAAGGTTTCTGTCGAACAAATCTACTCATTTAATTGAATAACAAATCTTTGGCTATAAGTGTTGTGGTCAAATATAATTCATATGAATCCGTTTGCCCAGTTCTCCATTATTCCCTTCAGAGGCACTACAGTGTGGAACTATACAGCTTATTATATCATTTGACTGCTTCAAGACAAACTGGAGCGTCTGGATGCTCCAAAACACTCCAGCCACTCTGGAGCGCCTGTCAGTCAATCATCCTCTCCGGCAGAGTCATATTACTTACAGTCTGAGAAACTGAGATACGGAGGTCTCCAGTTGGTTTGAAATTAATAACATTTTGTTCCCCCGTTTCAAAAACGGACACAGTGCAAATTTATCATTTCTTTGGCGAGGCCCCTCTGTAGCATCCCCTAAAGGACCCCTTCTTTTTTCCCCCTTTTTTTTCAAGTTCTATTTAGAAATTCTGTGAGCTCAAAACCTTAACATATAGGAACGCTCACACTGTCCTGGACTGTTTATGCGGTATAAAGTTGATAGGTTGTCAGGCCCCCAGCGAAAACGCCCAGAATGAGGGGAGCTATCCTTTAAATTGCCGTGGTGATATTTGCAGATAATAAAAGAGATAAATCAGACAATGTGGCTGAATATTTCATTTGTTATCCATATTCCTTATGGGCAAAAAAATGGCACAGAAATGTAAAAACAGCAATTCCACTTTACCCCCTCTGGAATTGTAACACTTGAGATGCTGTTTTCATGTCTGAAGACAAAGTGCATGCTTTCCCCTCAGCCTACAACAGATAAATCTAATAGGCAGCCAGAATTACTGGTTGTAATGTTGTGTAGTCTTAACCTAGTCTGCTCTTTCACTGTTTTTATTTCTGTCAATCGCTCAAACTAATGGATACTCTGCAGAAATAGCTGGGGAATGCTTTCTATTTATAGATTTATAGAAAGTAGTGCAAGGCCAAAAGAGGTTATAGGAATAAAACTGTGTAAATGGTGGATTTGCTTCAAATTTCCTTTTCAAATTAAAGGTCATTCTCTTCTTCCTCTCACATGTGTAAACAGAGACCTTTACGTCTGGTGCATTAATAAGATCATTTTCACCCTGTGAGCCCCACACGTTGTCTTGCTGCTTCTGCTGCTGCATGATGGGTCTTTTGCAACACAAGGCCCAGAGCATATCGCTCATCAGCAAAGCCGTTGTACATTATGTCTATGAGATGACACCTCAGACCTCCCACAACCCCTGGGTGAGATTTCCTCCCCTCTGCAGTGGCACTTTAATCTTTATTTCGTCACGTCCGTCCCTCCCCGGACCTGTAATATACTGTCTCATTTCTTTTTTGCCCATTTTCTGCTAATTCACCACCATCTGCCTCAGCATCTGTTTGAGAGTGGAAAAAATCTTCACATTGAGTGAAGAAGTCTGTTCTTTCTTCTTCTTCTTCTTCCTCTTCTTCTAACTCTCTCTCTTGTTCTCTCATTGTGTCTTCCACCACCTTTGTCAGTACCCGAAGCCTCCGCCCCCTCTCTGTCTTCCTTTTCGCATAAGCCTCCTCAAACCTCTTTTTAAGTCTAATGCTACATGTAAACCTCCAACCTGCTTCCTCTCTTGTTCACTGAGGCCCCCCAAAGACGATGGGGAGGGTGAGGGAGGGGGGGGGGGAGTAAGGGTGGGGGTCATATCCTTTCCATGTCCAACCGCTTAGTCAATAACCACTGTCAACAGGACCGGACAAAAGATCAGAAAAGTGCAATTGTAATTTTTGGACAATGGTGAGGAGCTCTCATAAGGCCAGGCTGAAAAAGAACACCACCACCCCCCAGTGCCTCACTGCCTCCCCCCCTCTGCCTCCTCTCTCTGGCTTCTTTCCTCTCCTCTTTGAGCTGACAATAGGGAAGCCTGCTGCATTGCCAGGGAGAGCCACGGGATCACCTCAGTCAGTCTGCGGATTACAGACATTCTTTGGCAGGGACAGTGTTGCTGCGGAGAGCCCCGGGTCCTCTTGTAGGCCCTCAGAGGCTGCAGTGCTGCCTCAGGGCCCCCCCCCCCCATTCTCTTCCCACCTCCCTTCCTTTTTTGTATTGTGTTCACATGTTTGACAGACACAGAGCCTATAATAATCTCTTTCCCGCAGGGACCTGCACCATTTGTTTGGCAGACCCTACAAACAGTTTCAATCCCTTTTCTCCCTGCCTTGTCTTCACCGCTGTAGCCGATCGCTGTCATCTAATTAATGCAGCCTCCCTTTTCATCTCCACTTCCTGTTCATTGTTTGATCCCCCCCCACCCTCCTCTCTTAAGTCCCAGATTTAAAAGTCACTGCCTTCGCTGGTTATCATACCATATTTGAGTGGCTGGGGGATTTAAAAAGGTGTCTTTTCTGTGGATTATGGCTTCCTTACATATTCATTGTTTTACCATTACTTTTGTTAATATCCTCAGAAATGCAGTTAAACAGGTCAGGACTTATTTTATCAGAGTGGATGGATTAACCAGTTCATGCTTGCCTGTTATTTGAAGCAGCTTCATGTGATTTAATTTGCAGCTAATTGTGTACTTTCACATTGTTCATGAAATTAGCATTTTAATTAGGATATCCCAGGAGACATAGTTGTATTCTGAGACTATATGCCTGAAATAGAGGAGATAGCTGTTACATAATAACATATACAGAGCGATTACCAAGAAAGCAAGCTACTAAAACTGACATTATTAAAGGGGCATGAGCTCCAGAGTTCATGCTCCCAATGACGTATGTGAACACAAATCCAATTTAAAATCCATCAACAATACTTTCAGATGTTATATCTTTATGACTTTTAATATACAGTTTATGCATATACATGATCTTTACAATAAATACATGAAAAAAATGACAGACTATACACATTTTATCTTATATAATACTGCACTTTTTCTGAATATTTTAAGGTAAGAATATGATCTGAAATGTAAAAGCTGCTCAGCAGTGTATAAGGACATGTTACCCAGCCTAATCACCTGCAAGAAGAGACCTACAGCAGATGCTGTGGCCCCTACAGAGCCCTGATCTTGACCCCCCCAGAGTCCCTCTGAGATGGCAGATTTCTACAGTTTGCACAGATCTGAAAGTTTTGTGCACTTTCTTTCATGCTCTTAGCTTTTTTCCCCCCCAAAAGCTATAGCGTGTATTTAAGGATAGCTGTTACCTGTAATGATACAGACACCATCCTCCATATGGAGACATGTACAGCAAGTGTTCACAGCTATAGCAATCTATTTATGACCCCTCCCTCTGAGAAAGAGAGATTTGAAGAGCTATAATTGGTTCTCCTCACACGTACTCTCCCCAGTGTGCGCCCTGCTCTCTCCACAGGGAGCACTTTGATGATAACTTGCCGCATTACACGCTAACTTTTCGACAATGGCTACACGCTCTGTCTTTATTGCCCCGACTCCTAATGGCTATCTTGAAGTGCTGCCTCTGGCAATCTGGTTGCAAATAAATAGAAGTTGACACAGTAATTTACTCAAATCTTCTCTACAGTTTTGCCCCGTTCTCCCTCCAGAGATTACCCCTGTAACAACAATTATTTCAAATGTCATTGATTCCTGCCTGCAGGGCACAGACCAAATGAACATACGATCTTTTATCATGATCAAAATTAAAATATTTAAGGGTGTTTCAAGAACAGGAAGTGTCTCATGAGGTGAATGACAAACAGAGGCACGGCTTTGTTGTGTTTGTGTTATGGATCAGACATAAAATCTGCTGATTTATTCACCAAATAACTATTAACCTTTATCTAATAGGGGCAATGGCTCTCATTTAGAGAGAAGACCCAGCGGAGGACATATAATTCCCTTTCAGCAGAGTCTTGTCAGCTCGGTGCACTAAACAAGACGAACACATGGCTACAGTGCTGCTGAAAAAACATGCAGAAGAATCATATTTCCACCTACTGTCAACATTAACCCTAAACCTTGCTGATACTCATACTATAACATCACACTATGGCTGATTTGCATGTTGTGTTCTGTGTGTTTTGAGTAGCCTGTGGTGGGAATGTGGGGTGGGGTGATGGTAGTGGTGAGGGGGTCAGCAGAACGTTTGTGGCTCATTTCCTTGTTTCATGTTGTTGTGCAAGGCACAGCTCAGTGGAGGGGATCTTAACATGTCACAGTGTCATGCCAGTGTCTCTGTCTGGTTCTGCGTGACCTCTTTCACCCTCTCTTCTCCTCTCCGAGGACTCTGCCTGGCCAGACACACCAGATATTGTAATAAAGATATTTCTGCTCCAATAGGAAATAAAGAAGGTGTCCTTGTGTGACCAACTGCTATTGAACTGTGCTGTTCTACTAAACAGACCTGAGCTGTTCCGCTGTTAGACTGTGGTTCAGGAAAAAGCACAACAAGTGTGTGACACTTTTTTTTCTTCACTGAAATTTCTTTTTTTTGAAACACACAAAAACTGTGATTCACTTCTTTCCTTTTGCTGCCAGACATCCTGTTGATTCTTTTCCTTTTTCTGGTGTGTCACATGGTGAACTTGCCATTTTGGAGGTTAGTAAGCAGCAGAAAGCGGCACTGTGACCAGTTATTATGCAATGGTGGTTACTTCTTTATTATATTTTACTTTGGACTATTCATTTATTAGAGTCATCAGTCCCTGTCAAATGAACACCAACCATAGTCTGCTTCCACAATGAAGACAAAAGCCTCTAGAATATGATAATACCATTAGGTCTGCACACAAATGAGCTGTGTAGAGTCACCCATATGTAGTTTCTATGCCATAGTCTGCATGATTGTCTGTATGCAAGTATGGATGAACTGTGATGTCACTAATATTTTTTCTGGAGAGCCCTTTAGAGTCCCTTTGAGATGCTTTGAGTGTCATAGTACGCCTAACCTCCAGGTTAATCCAAATACAAGGATTATTTCTGTTTTTTTTCTGTTTATTTCTGCTGTAAAATTGGACATTTTAACATGGAGGTCTATGGGGATTGAGTCAATTTTGAAGCAAGCCTCAAGTGGCGATTTGTGGAACTGTAGTTTCTGACACTTGCATGTTGACTTCATTTTTAAAATAGATTGTTGCATGCATGGAATAAAATATTGATACAGTTTATTACAGTCAAAGCTGTTGTAGTTGTGTGTAGGAAAAGGAAACATGAAAATCGATAAAATACTTTAGAAGCAGTATACACACATGAAATTTGTAGGAATAAAAATAAAATAAGCTTTGTCCCATTGTAAACATCATTATGGTCCTCTTCATTTAGGGGGAAACATCCTGCTTGATAGGATGATCAGCTCTCTATGATTGCTCTGCTTTATAGCTATTGTCTATCAAACACTACATTCCTGGATTTGGCTGTGACGAGCCCTAAAGCACACTCACAACTGTCCCAGATTGCTCAATATTCTGCTTCTGGCCCAGTTTGTTGATTAGTTAGCCTCTTTCACATAAATACTCACTCACTCAGACAGACACACAAATGAGAATTGCACCCACGGGACGCAATGAGTCTATCATACTTTAGCTAAACATAGACTGGGAATTAGTTGACTGGATAATCAATTTGACAGAGTGCCTCAGCAATAAGTGAGTGAAATGCACAGACACTGCATGTTGGATAAGCCAGTGTAAGTCTCACATTTGTCACACGGATCACTCATTTAATCTGCATGGAGAAAGCAACCTGGAAGTCTTCTGAGTACCACCAACCTTTTATCACCCATAAAATGATCACACACATCAGCATAAAGACTGTGTTCATTCAGACTTTGGATGTTCACAGCACTGCATGTGGTATGGCGGTAATATTTTGGGGAAAGAAAATCTGTGGGCATCATGTCAGCATTTTAACTGCAGAGCAGATAAGCACTAAACACCTCTAAAAGTAAATGACTTCTGAATAATTACTATCTATAACCTCTGCTCTCAAGGGAGCAATTCAGTGAGCCCAGATGGCCACCAAAATAGGATTTAGGTGCCAAATTGACAACATTACTCACACAGGGATTATCAATTATCTAACTTTCAATTGCAGTGAAATCTTGCTGAATAGGAAGACAGAGTCTTAGACTGGAGGAGGTGTCACAGGGACTGCAGGACAGGAGGACATTGTTATGATAATGATCTTTTGGGGAAATTGGAGCTCATACCATAAATATATAGCACTTATATTTTCAAAAGGCAATGTTGATGTTTATGAATGCAGCACCACACTTGGACTATGATGCCTTGTCAAATGCTGTATAGCTCGAGTTAAACTGTATGTTCACATTCAATGTGAAGTCTGCAAGTATAGGTTCCAATAGGGCAGTGAAGACCCTTCCACACTGGACCAAAAACAAATTTTACACTGAACCTGTAACAGTACATAACCAGCATAACCACCAAAGATGGCGGTCACTGACTATGTGACTGTTTGCTTGTCGAATATTTGCAATATTAGCATATGTAGATGTTTAGGGAAAGTCAAAGTTGGAACATGGAAAAATTTTTTTTTTTGGCTACAGCTCCTTTTTGCCACCGTTTCCCAACTTAACTGGTCTTAGCAAGAGGAGTTTTGCTAACAGGATTAGGAAGATAAAGTGTATAAGCACATTTTTATATCATAGTTGTCATCTAAGCTAATGTTTTTGTTTATAGGTTTTGGCCTGGCAGGGGAATGTAAAGGAATTTTGTCCAGTAGCTGTAAAACACACACATAACCAAAGCCGGTTTCATCCCACATTTTGCTTTTTATTTTTATTATTTCTCAAAATCAGACACCACATATCACTTCGAATATTTTGTGGAGTTGTGAGTCATTTTTGTGAACTTAACATTTTTACTGAAGCAATTTCCTCGCCATTTTTAACAAATTTCAGCATTGACCTAAGACATCACCCGGATGTGTAAATACTGGAAAACATTTCTCAGATAATATCCTACATATTTGTCCTACAAGCTAACAGCTTGATTATTTAATTCAACAGATTTTCTTTGAAACCTTTGACCTCATTTACTTTCCTTCAAATGTGTAAAGTTTGGGTTTGTGTAATTAAGAAGTCAGGCAATGTAAATTAAACATTTCAGTAGCTTCTTATGACAGTGATATATACTACATAGATCATCTTCACTTATTTTGACTTGCTAATTAATCAACATTATTTATTCAGGAAAAAAAGCTAACTTTGTAATTAGCAGTTGGTCTTTTGGAGCAGACTCAGCAAGAATTAGGAACTTTGTATTTGATGTGGAGGTCTAAATAACTAATTAGCATTGTGATTGAGTAAATATTACAGTACATGGAGTCAGTGCTGCTAATGCTCGACATGTGGATGATTATATTAGTGAGTAATTTAACACACAAATAAAAGTGGGGAAATAATTGTCAAATGTGCCTGTGCGTTTTTAAACACGGTGACATTGACAAGAACTTATTACTGTCAAATACAGTAATGTTATCAAGCAAATAAAAATGTGTTTCAATGCTCTGAAGACAGAAACGTGGTCTAGTTTTAAAGCTGGAATAGCAGGCAGTGAGTGAGCACATTAATCTAATGCATCAGCAGGTTCACATTTGTTTTAATGCAAACTGAAGAGAAGAAACGCATCGCATCTCAAGGGAGAAGAAGCTTAAAATTTTACTCTAATGATAATAGATGATAATGTTAATGAGTTGTCCAAACATAACAAATGGAATGAATTACTGCCTTAGAACCAAGTCTGTTTCATTAAAAGACAATAAAAAGGAAAGATTAGTTTTATATGGGAAATAACTTTCCTCTTTTGCGTTATTGATGAGAGTAAGGGGAACATATCAAGGCTGGCTTGAGCCTCTGGTCAGTATTGATACAATATTGCTAATGTAAAGTGTAGCCATTTTTTTTGATGCTCATGTGACTGTAAATTAAATTAATTTATTAACACGACTGCTGACCCTTCAACAATCAGTGTGAGCAGAGTTTCAGTAACAGTGGTCTCTTTCTAAGGAGGCGAGTGTCCACTCAAGAACAAGAGGAGAGAAATATTGTTGCTCAAATCCATACACTTCCATCTGTCTTGATGATCTTATTCCCCAAAGAATGTTTTTCCACCTTAATCAATTTTGTGGCCTGCCTGTGTTCATGGTGCTCGGGAACACTGGGATTATGTGCTGAGGCTACTCTCTCTCTGAGACGACCTTGTCTGTGTAACAGTACTGTTAGCCCTCGGCCTCGGGCAGTCAAACACACACTCAATCACCCCTGTA
This sequence comes from Parambassis ranga, assembly GCF_900634625.1. Classification (NCBI taxonomy): domain Eukaryota; kingdom Metazoa; phylum Chordata; class Actinopteri; family Ambassidae; genus Parambassis; species Parambassis ranga. Next base: position 7,919,606 of record NC_041039.1, on the reverse strand, counting down.
ACCCTTGCAGTCAACAGCAGACTGTTGCAGCCCATTGCTACAATCTCAATTTGTATTTCGTCTCAGACTGTGATGACTTGACAGAGAAAAATAAGAGGATTTGTCTTGATCTTCAGCTCTCCCTTGAGGGGATAAAGTCTTCACCTTGAAGTTTAGGAACCTCATGGCTAAATACAGTACTTTTGACCACATGTATCCCTTCAGCAACTTAAACAAGTTAGATTTATGTCACAGGCACTTTTCCTTCTCACAAATGGGACAGAGTTAAAATGTCTCTTAGTTTAATTTGTCCGTTATTATCCGTTATATTATGTAGAGGAAAAGATGAAACAAGTTTCCCAGGTTATACTGCGACACCTTTAGATTGCTTACTTTGTGTGAACAAAAGTTCCAAAATGTGTAAAATAATCCTTAAAACCAGCAAGTCTTAAAAACCAGGAGTGCTTGGTCCATATTTGACATGAAAAAATTCACGAGCAATTCTAAAATCAGAATATTTGTTGATTATTGTGCTGTAGTATGCAGAATGCTGGAGTAAGAATTTCAGCTCCACTTTGAATAGTCTTACTGAATCTCTGTGTTTTTAGAGTACTTAGTGGACTTTTTAATATGTCAGCATTTAGCCTTACAGTGTAGCAGCAGTCCTAAATGGCAGAGCCAGCCTGTGCCAAGCCCACATCAGTAAACACTGCAAGCCTCTAACGGTGATGCACTGTAATGGCTCGGGCTTGAGCCTGGCCAGAACATCGCATGAGGCGCTTAACAGCGGATGGCCATAAATATAAGTGGTGAACACTGCCAGTTGCACTCTTGCGGGCTGAAATGAGCCTGATGATGGGAGCTTGAGAAAGAAAGGGGGATATCGGTGGTCACTAAATCATTCTGTAATCAGCTCTCTATGCAGGATCATCCATGCATGTTCAACGCCTCATTCTGGAAGGCTCCGGCAACAGAACACTCCAGCTGACCCCATCTGTACCCCATCTCGTTTTGCATTATCCCTAACCCATAAAAGTCCCATGCAGCACAAAAGAGTTAATGATTCTCTTTGTTTTGTTGCGGGGAACAGAACCAAAGCAAATGACAACAACAAATCCATCAAACTTAGCAGCGTTGAGCACATCAGCAGTTTTGCCAGCCCACCCGAGGCCTAAAATGCACATATTGCATGCTGGCCCCCCAAGCAGCAGGCGGCCCTGGGACTCGCCAACCCCTCGGTGGCCAGAGAGGACTTGATAAATGACTGGAGCAAACTTCTCTGTCACCAGTGAGGGAGGAGTCCCCCTCAGTAAGCTACATCATCCTAACAGCATTATTCTTTTCATGCCCGTTGTCGATACAGCGTCCTGTGATTGGCGTCACGCTTTGCACAGGTTAATTGGAAACCTGAACTGGAAAACAGCGGGGGAAAAGTGCAAATATTGTCGCCCAGAGATTCACCATGAATATGTGTGTGTCGATTCCAATCCATGGCAAAGACATGAAATGTTAACAATGTTAATGTGAGGAGCAGTTTTTTAAAAATGGATAATTAGGATTTTTTTTTACATTTTTTTTAGGACAAAAAGCAAGACTCATGTATGACTTTTAGAAAGGTGCCCTGGTCTGAGGTTATACTGTAAGCTCAATGACCTATGACCCCAAACATAACATCTTAATAAAGTAGACTTTCACCTGGAAGGTTTGGCTCATGCCCCTGTGTTCTTTCAATTTAAGTGCTTTATGACCCATTGCTAACATCTTGTCACTTTTGTTTTAACTCACGGTTAGCTTTAGGCACTGAAGCTACTTGGTGAGGTTTAGGAAAACATTGCAATTAGATTAAAAACAACCCATCCTAACGAGGAAAACGTATCATGAGGTTGATAGTTCAGTCCTTAAAGGTTTTTCTTCTAAAAGCTGTTATGATTTATTTATTGTTGTTATTTTATGCCACATCCAGCCGCAATTAAAAACGAAAGCAAAAGTTAAGAGCAGGTGAAAACAAAACAGTTTTTGGGGTCAGGGGGCTCAAACCTCAGACTTCTGCATGAAAGTCCACAATGTTTAAGTGCTGCCCACACTCCTTACTTAGACTTTTGCAGTTTTATTGGTCCGATGTTTAGATGACATCAGACAACACAGTCATATGGTTGGTTAGCACAAAAGTAGCCATGGATAGTATCCGGTGGGCATCTAATCACGCAGTTGTGGCTTTATGTGTGTGTGTGTGTGTGTGTGAGAGAGGATGTGTTAAACAAACTCTTTTGCAACAAAAACCCATTTTACGAACAAACTTGTGCCAAAGATTTAATGCACTTAAGAAAACATGAACCATGCTATTAAGGTTAACTCAGGTGTTTTTTTCTGTTGCTACTTGTTAAGCTGAGGGACAAATGCACTGAAATGGACAGCCGTCCTCATCAGGGCAAACAGGAGACAATGTCAGATGGCCTTATTGATAAGTTAATGAGCCAAACAGGCAAAAAAAAAAAAACATTCACCACCCACTCCCAACCATCTCCTCAAATTATCGATTTACACATTATTCACATTGCAGTGTTTACACTGCAGAAATAGCCCAAGTAATTAAATGCCTGAACACAGTGTAACTTAACTATTTATTTTGCTCTTGATCCACCATTATCATTATACAAGACCTTGCTGACGTGCGGTATTTTTGCTTTGTGGTTTGATTCTGTTGATGGACGAACGGCTGGGAAATCCCTAATGAGACCTGAAATACTTGTTTCATGTTTGAGCTGTAATGAAAATTACTTTTTCCTTTTGGAGCGGGCGCACAAGAATCACAAGAATCACCAAGACAGCAGATCAAGAGTAAAATGAAGTATGCAAATGTAATCATATTTATCAGAGAATGCTTATGGCAGAAAGCTATTAATTTCTCCTCTGCTTCTTGACACTTTAACATATGCATCACCTGCTTCTCGCAAATGATTATTTTTGTGTTTTCCATCTCCGTTGACAGAGCATTATTTTCTTTTCCATTGCGTCTTGTTATTTTTCTAAACTTTCTCTGTCTGAAGAGTGTAATGGCCTTTGATTGAAATTTCATTCAGAAAAAAAAGCTAAGTGAAATACATGTTGTGTATTTAATGGAAAAAATAATTGCACGTCAGGTGAAACAAAGCATGACGCATAGTTACTAGAAAGACTGACTGAAAACACAAGTCAGCAAAGAGGTCAGGCTGTTCGCTCTCTCATGTGTGGGTCGCCCAGTCACTGATTTAGCTTTTCACAGTGACAGTTTGAGGAATCCCTGTGATGAAATGAATCAGTGAGGTACTTGATTACTGTTTGAATGTGACTTTTTGTGCAGCTGTTGTCAGAATATTCAGTAGGAAGTTAGTAGTCACCTCACTGATGGCTTATTCTTAAGCTATTTGGGACCTTATGGATGCACAATATTGGGATATTAACAATATCTAAGACATTGACATTGTTCAGCTCTTATGACCACTTGCTGATATATATGCATAAATATTTTAACAGTTTTCTTGTGGTGGATTTAACATATTATCAGGCCTTCTCTTATTGTAAAGGGCCCTTAGCAAATCAAGAATAAATGCAATGTTAATTAAATGTAATGAGCAAATAAGAAAAAAATGGACCTTGTGACTCTCAAACCATAGAATAGAATAGAATAGAATAGAAGTACTGTATGATATGATACTGTAGGATATGATATTGCAGCAATATACAGGCACTCAGCATACTAAAAATATACTGTACGTCTAACAGTAGAAATAAACTGTATAAACATTATTTACAGCAAAGAGAATGGATTGAGTAGGTGTAAAAAAGAATGGTTTCATCTAAAATTCAAGCAATGAAGAAATTAAATAAATAAATAAACTATATATATATATATATATATATATATATATATATATATATATATATATATATATATATATATATTTAAATGTATGTATCTCACAATTGCACAACAATTCCTCTGAAATATTTTGACTGGGTTGCCTCTCTCCTAAAGCGCAGTTGGATGAATGTGAAGCAGCACTTCCTGTGAAAACCGCCTGCGAGCTGCCCACAGGAGTGCTGTTTCAATTCATCCCTGGAGCAGCCCACAGGAGTAACAGGAGAAAGAGTCCACACTGAGCCAACTCCTGGCCTCAGAGAGTGGTCAGGAAGATTGATTCCAGGGCTAGATCCCCGTTAAGTGATGCACTCCTGTTTGAGCTCATGCATCACATGACCTTGTCAGCATGACAATAAAAAGTGAACTAGAAATGTTATATGAAAAATAATATGATGATTATATCAGAGTTTTCATTCATATTATTATATGTCATAATTGAGCAGCCGGTCGTCATACAGTAGCTACTGTATGGTGTAATGACCTGTGTGTTATTGCAGTGACAGTATGGTGGTGATCACTGCATCTGCCAAAGTGCCTCTAACCTTTTGAGTATCACTTATAATTAGCAGGGAGAAGACATGCAAAAAATACCAGATGGTAACATTATTTGATAGTCTCCCAAAATTACTACCGCGGTCCTTTTAATTCTTGTGTGATGGTTTTAATTAAAGTGGCTTGTCAAAACGACAATTTATGCTAAATTGATGCTATGCATGATGCTATTAATACAATGTCGCTGACATTCCTATTAATTACCCTGACTAGTTGATACCACACACATCTTCATTATTGACATAAAGATTAAGATTGCCTTAACTGTAAGATGAACGGTGAGCCCTAAGTGATGCATTCATTTTGAACATGAATATTTTGAGGCTGGATCAAGTCATGAATGATCTACCTAACTCATCATAGTGGATGTTCTCTTGGGTTTTATTGCCTTTCTTGCTCTAATCACAGTCAGCATGTTGCCATCAGAACAAGCAAATTATTTACATCTACATTCAAAATCTACACTTCAGAGTCAAATGTCATTCAAAAGACAGTTCAGTATCTTTCTTATCAGACTGCAAATGCATGACAAACATACTGTGCTATGCTTTTTAGCATTTAATTCCAGCACGCATATTGGATTTGTATGTCAGCATGGTTGGATTAGTTTCATTACTGTAACCAGGATCAGGATAAAAAGTCAGGAATGTGGTCCATGCAAGCAAGATATTGGCAGATTTTTAAGCTTCTGTTAACCTGTTAAAATTGGACGTGTTAACCAATAAAAAAAAACAATGTGATTAACTACATATTTTCCATTCTAACAATACATATTGTATTGTGCACAATTTACTTTTGCGTGTGTAGACTTCAGTGAAGTGATGTCATTTGGGGTAATATGTTAAAGATGAATACAATTTGGTAGATTACTTTTGTTTTCTACAAATATCCTTTTAAAAACAGCCTCATGTTGACAAGTCAGATGTTATACATATTTTATGTCTGTTAATTTAGACAGCAGTATAAAAAATCTGTGTATACACTCTGTCGAGATCATTTGGCAGACAAACATCAGAAAACATACAATGGCTCTGTGTGTATTTGACATACTTTGTAAGCAGACTTAAGGCATGGGTGAACATAATCCACCCCAAAGGCTATTGATCAAAAACATATCAAAAAATGTTAGTTGTGTTGCAGCATGCTGTGTGAGGCCCAGGTTGGAGTAAGTGAACAGTTCAGTCAGGTCTGGCTGGTTCATCTGTTTCTTCCTGTGACAGGGCAGTCATCTTCATTCCCTTTGTCCTTACTTTGGAGCAGGAGGTAATATATAAAGGTCTGTGCTCACAAGAGGTGTCTCCCTCACCTCTCCACTTGTCCTCCTGGACTGAATAATGTCTGAAGCTTTGCTCTTGGCTTGATATGATGAGTTATGTCCTGATTCCAGAGGAGTTTTTTTTGTAATGTAGACATTTTATGATGTGGTCACTTGTGAGTCCATGCCATTGGCACCAAGGTTTTACTGTGTCCTGTTCACATCATTTCCAACCCTCTAACTATGTGCTGTTTGTATTTTGTTGTCCAGATGTGAGCAAAGAGATGCCAATTTTTTAGCCGTTTTATTGTGTAATTTCAACCCAGTCTTCAGTATAATTCCCTTGAAACGTTTGGAGGAATTGACATAATTTGTATTTTATGCTTCAAAAACATTATTTATTTATCGGAATACATGTTAATTGTCTGTATTTTATGACTGTCCACAGTGTTATCCTTTGTTTTATGGTGCCCACCACAGTGAGCACAAAGTCAAACTCAATATGATGAGGTATTAGCCTCCACCACCATTTCACTCAGACATGTCAAGGTCAGGTCACAGTGGGATTGTCTCCAACCCCCCCAGCGGCCGCAGCCACACATCTTCCCTCTGTAGGGGACGCACATTATTTGTGTTCACCTCATCACTGCTCAGATGGGCTGTGCAGAGATAATAACACCCCCTTTAACCTTCTAAATGATTACAATTGTAAGAAAACAACTGCTTTTGCTGCCACTGGAGGTTTTCGTTTTCAGTTTACATCAGCATCATGGGTATTTATACAGACATGCTCACTATTTTGCAGGGACTCCCTCCTGCCATATGATGAACCAACCCACCTGCTTGATGAACTTGTACTTCAGAGCAATGAGACCTCCAGTTTTCTGCCACAGTGTTTACTCTGAGGCTGCCAACGGAAGAAGGCGAGGGGATCCATTTGTCCCAAGGTGAGGCACACTCTCCAATACCCCGATGTTAAATAAACACTCCCAGACCTCTGGCCAGCTCACTCCAGCTACTAGAATACCATTGGTGTGTCTAGATGATGGAGGGCTATTGTTATCTATCGCCTCTGCATTGTGCTGAGAGGCCAAGGAGAAGGCTGGTTACAGCGGTGTGTTACATATAGACTCACCCACTCACATTAAGTTGTATTTGTTGGCACCATACAAAAATAGAAAAGTAGATTTGCTGACACCTTCTTAGAATAACATCTGATTGAAGAGGGAAAGAGGGAGAGAGAGAAAAATTAGAGCGCGGCTCAGTGTGTGTTTCATCACCTGCAAAGCCAATGAGGGAGAGCATCTCCACGTCAACAACTGTAAAGCGTATCCCAGCTTCTGCTGCTCCTGCCATCTCTGTTGCACGCTACACTAACCAAGAATGTGTATTTCTGCAGATGATTAAATCAATACCATTTTGACAAGACTTGTTGGAACATGCCTCTTTATTTTACACAATTCCTTCCCTTTCGTCAGGGAGCATTTATCAACCTGCCGGCGCGCTGTCACCTAATGGAGATTGTTCTTTAGTCTGCACTTGATAGAAGGGAACGATTATGATGCATGTCGATAGTTTGCAGAGATATTGACACAGGAACAAAGAGCAGACCCTTGTGGCTGAAAGCCTTTTCTCTGGCACTCGCACAAAGCACCTTGCTCATGTTTCAAATGTGTCTTTCTCCCTCACTGTGCTTCTCCCATGATGATTTTCTTTGTTCTTGTGATCAGTTAAGGTCTTGAGGCCCCATATTGGTCTAGCTGGTGAGGGAGGGGGGGGGTCCAGTGTATTTACTTTACCACACAGGCCAGACACTCCTCCCTCATCCCTCACACAAAATATTCTGTCATCTTGAAAATCACATACTGGCTTGGGTTTGGCACACAAGGAGTTAATGATAAAACCAGCCCAGGGTGTGACAACAGGCCCTGAATATAATAAGCTTGAAGGAGACAGGAATGAGAAAAGGTGGCATGCATATAAAAAGAGGGAGGAGGGCAGGAAAACAAATGATGAGCTCTACCTATAAATTCTTCATCCGCATTGGCTGATTGGAACGGCTTGACTATGCACTCAGCTGTGACTTAACAACTAATCCAGTTTGTAAGTTATTATTTATCTTCAGGAAAGTTTGTCAAACTTGGGCTCTGATTTTCTACCCTGATTTCCCTCTTGTGGCTCGCTCTCGCACATGCTCCCCACATAATTTATGACTGCCTCTGGTCCTGATGACAGATTATTAAAAGTAGAATTAGTTTTTTGCGCAGGATTTCTCCACTGGGAATTGGGAAGGCAGTGCTCTCTGCGGAAGGTCTCTTACGAGGTCTCCATTACTAATAGAAGTTTTTTTCTCTGATGGGGGGCAAGGAGACTAATGATTTGAATTTACTGTGGCAGCCGTCACGTGGTCTAGAAGGCATCAGTCGAACAGACAAGAGGTTAACTTCCTCCCTGTGGAGAGGTTTATTGGATTGTTTAGCAGCAGAAGGATAATGTTTTTGTCATAGACTGCTGCGGCAAAACAGCAGTGTGGCTGAGAGAAGGGGAGAAGAGAAATGAAGAGAGGAAGAGGGAGAAAGAGAAGGTTGTCCAGGGATGGATCGAGGGGGCAGAGAGAGGAAAAAGATATGAAATCAGAGCGCGGTGAGCAAGGAAAAAGCAAGTTATTTCTAATATAGGTGGACAGATGCTATAAAGCACGCTGATGGTGCACCATTCCTTTTCAGCTCTTACATGTGCGCAAGAAGAAACACATTCAGCAGTGTGCACAAAACACAAGTACACACACACACACACATTCGGTCTCACTCACACAGACAAAAAGAGAGATGTTAGTTCCTTTCACCTGATGGCCGTTTGGAGCTTGTACTCCCAGCATGCCTCGGCAGTATGGGTACCAGAGGGGAGTCACAGCGCAGCTGAGAGCCTCGGCTTAATCTTATGCATCATTAAGCACTCAGCGGCAAGCCAGCGCTGTTCATATACATCATCCACGCTTAATAAACATAATGATGACATAAGATGTAATTCTAGATGAATTTTCATTTTATAGGGAAATGGAGAATTCCTGTAGAAAGGAAAGAAAAAAAAGTAAATTATCTGGGAAGTACAAAATAAATTATGTTTTTTTCTCCACTTAGATGAATGTAGGTGTTTGGGGCGTCTGAATTGGGGATAGTGTGTTAGGCTGTGTGGGTTTGTGTGGCGTTGATGAGGCTTTTGGTCATGGTGGCGGCGGCGCTGGTGTATGGCAGGTGTGGCTGGAGAAAAATGGGGGTGGCTATTGTGAAACGTTTGCAATTTTTAATTCCTAATCGCAGGGCATGATGGACAGGCTGAGACACCCCAGAGTGGAGCTCATCCATCATAGGAAGAGGAAACCAGAGTGAGAGAGAGAGAGAAGAGAGAGAGAGTTGGGGATGTAAAATTTCAGATGGAGTTACCTTACGGGTGTGTGTGTGTGTGGGGAGGGGGGATAGATTCCAGATAAAAGGGGAAGGATGTGGGAGTAAGAGGGCAGCGGGTACTGTGGGAGGGCATCGCAGGCCTGAGATTGCTTCATGTCTCCCTGCTGGGACTCTGGGGTAGCTTGGCCTGGAAATGAGTTCCGCTTTCAGAGACTGTAGCAGACACTGAATCATCCTGAGAGGTACACTCGCAGCACTTGTCTTCAGCAGATAGTCAACTTAAAATGCCGGTGACCTGGCATTGGTACATTGAATACAAGTGCGATATAATCCACCAAAGAAACACAACAACAAAAACACAATGGATGCCTTAATTTATAAAACAGGACCATATAAATGCTCATGCACAAGATTGACACAACAACTTTGTCTATTAAAAAAGCCTCGTTGTTCCCTCTTTGTCAAGTTTTTGTTTGTGTCCTGATAGCAGAGAGCACCCTGAGAGTATGTGAACTGTACATCAAACACCATAATGTCTTATTATGTCTGAGAATTAATTAGCTCCACTGTGTTGAGGTCCTGGTTGCCTGCCTGCCTTTTTTGAGGCGTAATGTGAGTTTTAGACCTCAGCAAGTTTGGAGCCAGTGGACCATACAAGCCAGTATGCCAGTGGGTGAGCCAAGTCTCTCAATGCAGGGATCATTACCACCCCCTCTCTGTCCTTCCTATTATCTCTCTCTCTCCTTTGACTTCTCGTCTGCTCCTTATTTTCTCCTCCTTTCTCTTATTTTTACTTCTTCTGTATCATATCTATGGTGATTATGTGGAAATGAAATGGTCAGATTTCATATTTAAAAGGTGAGTTTATGCCTGTTGTGATGTCATCCTGCTGTTAATTAGTTACCCATAATCCCTCTCACTCTCATTTAAAAAAAGAGAACAGTAATAGGCAGAGAACAGTGACAGGATCAGAAAAATGGGCTTTTAACTAACATGCAAAGTGATGAATGGATTGACCACAATGTAGACTAATGGAGCCGTGGAACTAATTAGGCCGAGCAGAGCTGTGCTTAAATGTAAATGGATTGAGCTGGATGAAACGCAGGAACAGCTGAGAGAATGATGAGGTCCTTCACTTGAGGTCAATCAATGGCCAAGCAAACACAATCTACAGGCCTCCTCGAGGTCAGAGCCCAGGAGTATTTTATCTGTGTTGTATGTATGCGATACAACTGTATATATTCCTGGATGTCTTTTAGCTGCTCCATGTCATTGATAAATATGGCTGACTGCATGACTTTGCAGAAACGCTGCAATAAGTCTCTAATCATTCTCGTCCCTGGCGCCTGGCTCTCAAACCCTGCAGCTTGGCACCTACCACATGTTTGCTGCCGCGCCCTTTGACTTTGCGGTCCGTGTAGACCGCTTCTGTTGGCCGCGCCTCAGATCTGCTGCTTTCACCTCAAGAATGGCTCTGAAAGATAATTAATGCGTTCAGCTGCAACACCTAACCCGGGGTTCTGCTCCGTGCGCCGAGCAGCGTTTTCATGCATTCATTTAGTCTTTATGGCCATGCTGTGACCTTGTAAACAGCTGTGAAGTGAAGAAAGTGATGGCAATATTCAGACTTGTATTTCTCTGCGTGTTTGCTTTGCCTGCTGTGCTTCCTAGTGTATCTTGTACTGCATTTATTTTGTGAAAAGGGCTCTCTATAGGTGTTAAAATACAGGGTGAGGGGAGCAGTGAAGCCTGCAGATTCCCAGAAAGCAGTTCATGCCCTCTGCTTGGCTCTGTAAGGCGTCGCACATCTCAGAATTAATGCATGCAAAAATGCAAATAACCCACCCTAGTAAAAGTTGACATTGACTCCTATGATACATTTTTCTGCTGAGGTAAGAGACAATTTAATGCAGAATTAGAAGTCACTCTGCCACCATTTACATCCTTAATTAGCTGTAATTTCTCTGCACCCATTAGAGAGAGAGAGAGAGAGAGGGAGAATGGGGGGTGGGGGGCACAAGAGGAACAAGGAGGTTAAGATGAACGCAATATTGCCTTCCCCTGGTGCCAGGATGGTGTGTGTCTGTATGCGTTTGTGTCCTCCCCAGCTAGGTTGCCTCTGGTGATTGATACACGTCTTGCTCAGTCACCAGCCATTGGCACTAGGGTGGATGTAAACACTGATTAGAGGGAGGAAATGAGGCCCTCACTTTGTCCTCTGTGTCAGGGAGCACTGCAGTGGCTGTCTCTGTTTGTCTAGTTCTTTCCACCTGAGCACGTTTCAGAGGACACCGTTAGCTACGCTTTATAGCCATTATTTAGATAGCAACACAACGGGATGCTCCTTTTGCTCTTTGACTGACATGCCCAGCCATGTGCTCACCACTTCAGCTCCCAGCGTTGGACAAAGTGCGGCAAAATGTTGATGTGACACTTTGTATGAAGGAGACTTTGGACATGAGTATTGTTTATTTTTTTAGTAACACAAAATTCACTTTTTACTCACTTATTCTTGTTGCATTGTTTCCAGTTTCATATATTATATTGTATGTTTACATTGCTGTTTATATTCTGGCATATTTATCATACTGTTTACCTGTAATGTTACAATACATGCAAATCATGAAACCGGATACTTTCCCCTTATGAAATTATGACAAACATGTCAATTTAGAGCACAAAATCAGCTTCAACTACTCGGCAGCACCTTATCAGGAAAAGAACAGCACAGAAAGAGTGCTGAACAGAAAACATTTTTCTTTCTTTGCAAGGAAAAATGAACTGTCAACATTTAATGATAGATATTTGCATTGTGATACAAATCGTGTCCTTGGCCCTAAACATAAGATATAGATCCATTTATAATGAATTCAGATAAAGTGTCCTTTTTGTATTCTCGCTCTAATGGATTTGCCGAGCCAGTCAGTCAGTGACCCTGATGCAATCGACAAAAACCCCCGTGCCAGTGGATGATCAAGACAGACATCTATCATTCCTCTCACACCTTCTTACGTGCAAATGTATTGTTTTGAACTAAATGTGTGTAAGTTCTGCAAGCTGGCTGACTGTTTTTTTCATGGTGTTGTGAGAATGCGTGGAAGAAAGGGAGCAAAAAGACATTAGTTTTTTTTTCCATCATTAAGCTGTGTCTGGGAGATGATGTGCTAGCTGTATGTGGTCCAGGGGAAGTATTTATAGCCCTGCTGGAATCTTGCTGTGCTGCGTTGATAGCAGAGATAATGGGAGAGAATGGGACGCAGCGAACTGTTCTAATGACACCAACAAGACAAGAGAACAGCGAGGATAAATAAATGTTAGCCATTTTCTCTTGCACATCATTTGCATTTTTTCTTGTTAAGGTCACTTATAGACTCAGACAATAACAACGAGGAGGAAAAAAAAAACTCTTGCCGAATATAAAATCAGAAATAACAAAAACAGAACTACTTAGTATGCGAGTAATTGATTTTATTTTCCTAATAGTGTGACATTCAGTTAAAGATAGTGCCGCTTTTTAATTTTTAGCTGCTTTAATTCCCGTGTAGCTGCTTGAGTGGGTTTCCTTGCGAAATAGGGGGAATACAAACAAGATTTCACTTCATTACACAGGAACAAACTGTACAGAAATTGCACTTACTTATGGAAATGACTGTTAAACATGCACTGCATTATGTGCTCTGCCTGTGCCGAAAAACGCTGGAAACATTAAACCATGAGCATATGAGTGGAAACAGTGAGCCAGTAAGGAGGTACCAATTACCAAGGACTGAGTTTGAGGAGCACTCTTCCCAGGGATGATCAAAAGGGACAACTGATTAAAGAAATACATTGACCTTAAAATGGGTCTTATTTAATCAGCCACTGTTTCCGAAGTCGGAAACACACTCTTAATGATAAACCCACTTTACTTCTTCACTTGTATTTCTGAAGCTGAAATACAACTGATCTAAATGAGCGGCCAGGCTTGTGTGTGGAAAACAACTGAATTGTTTCAATTCATACTTCTATGTGACAACGACAGAGTAGCTGCAGTAACTTTGTGAAGGAGTGGGTCATTAGTGTAACCTCTGGGCTCGCTTTGGCTGCCGGAAGGTAATGAGAGACAAACAGCGTGGTCAGCAGTAGGCATAAGTGCTGCGGTTTATGGGCAGTGTGTTGTGTCCCAGGTTAACACTGATGCCACCATTTAGAGCTCTGTGTTTTAGCACCCGCCTGCTAATTGAGATGACAAAGGCCATAACAATGACATTGTTGGCCAAACGGCCCACTCTAGACCTGCGTCTGGCTCCAGTCAAGGACGTCCAGCAGGCTGTAAGTGCAACCTTGGAATTTAAGATAGTGCCTGAGACCTCATGTGTATCTCAGGATAAGTTACTACAGCTGAAGTGGACCTGCATACATTCTCAGACCCTTTTAAGAGCCAGTATGTACAGCACTTGTTTTGTTTGTTTGACTTAAAGCCATATAAACCACATCCTCCACCTGCATCGGAGGATGTGCACGTGGACGCCTCTGGAAAAGACAGCAGTTCCAAAAATCCACTTTATTTTTCATCTATCCTTTTCATTACACACCACAACATCCCTGCAAATAGGCTGCTGTTGTAACATGAAAACGGCATCAATTGACACCCCATAAAACATACATAACGTGTTAACAAGAGAAATAAACAAGGCCAGCTGTTGAATTATCTTTGACTATCCTAAAACGGCATTTGTGATCAATTAAAGCTCACTCTCACAATTTCACATTGAAAACAGAATGTCTTCTGTTACCAGTCTAATAATAGTAATGCATATGGCAAGTGTTTTGATTAACATAATGGAAAAATAGCCCACATAATTTATCTTGTAAGTCCGAGGGAGAGAGAACCAGATTGGAGCCTGAGGACTCAATCCACCTCAACATATGCTGCTGTTGTAAGTCTGAATGTGGAGTATCTCAAGCCTCGTTCCCATGATATTTATTGAAAAACATTTGACTTTATGAGCTGCATACGTAATGAATGTGTATCGATGCCGCGGCTCAGCAGATGAGGCAATAATTCTACATATAAGTATCACAACCACATGTGGGCCTGTAATTGTGATTTGTTTTCATTTCTGTTCGTCTGTCCTCATCTACCTCGTCTGTCTAGAGATCCATATTAGCTGTATTTCTTCATACACAGCTCTCCTTATTGGGCCACCCAAATATCAGTCAGCTGTGTCAATCCACCTGGACTGTAATATATGTTTTATCATCCGCTTTACACACAACCCAATGTGACAACTGGCCAAGAAATCCTTTGTTGCCGTACCTCGCAGTGAGGGAGATGTTGATGTCTTGTCCACCCCCAGAAAGACAAATATAATTCAAATGCATTGCTTGGCTTATCTTATCTTGTAAGACAGAAAACAAAACCTCAGAAGTAAATCTCATTCATACATTTGTCTGAAAGCAGATCTGCAGTTGATACTTAACACTAGTCCATTGGTTTTGTCTGAGTGATTCACCTATCGGAGGAAAGTTAGATGTATTCCACTGATTGTCTAGCTGCAAGGAAAAATCTATCTCTGAGCATCCTGCGGCTGCTAGGCTTTTTATTGACATATCAGATGGGACATTGGAGGAGAAATTGGCCTCATTTGTTTCTCATGTCACCTTAATGGCAGATCTCTTTCAAGGGGCAAGGAATTGACAGGCCCTCGGTCTCAGTGAGCAAACAGCCAAACCTAGTTTATTGGTTTCCTCTTGCAAACACTCTGCCTAATGTGACTGGCTAGATCAGCCTCCAAAGTTGAAAAGATCCCCCAGAAAATATTAATCAAGTCCTCTGACTGATTGTCTTTGCATGATAAATTATCTGGAAAGGGACAGTGTTACTATAGCCCGGGGACATTTATCACACACACACACACACACACACTGTAGGCTGAGCAGGGATTCCTGGAGAGAAACGACTGCTGACAGAATGGAAGGGTCAATTAGACATTTCCGGCGGGTATGTAGTGTACGCAGCATTTCAGAAACACAGAGAAGATACCTTCTGTTCAAGAAGTTTGACACATATGTGGCAGCTTCAGGTTTGACACGTAACCCTTTTACACTAACAGTCATCCTGCCAATACTTTTACCAATCATTTCCCTCCTCAGCAGCATTAGCATCTTGTTTTCTGGCTTGATTGAAGTTTCTGTATGTCACTTGGAAGTGAACAGGTGTCAAGCTAGCGCAGGCACCTCGCAGATGGCAGCATAATTAGCATTGATTCTGGCAGGCTTTCACAGGCCAGGGTCTAGATGGCCGTGACGACCAACTAACCTCCCCACCTCTTGATGGGCTACCTCTGGGACAGATCGAAGCTCATTTTACTCCTAGAATGGTGCACACTAAAGGACTCTTTAGTAACACAATAAAGCACACAAATCCTACTGTACAGCATCAGAGGGAAACAACTGGAGTCTGGAGTTAAAATTAGACTCTGTTAGTGCCTTTGTCTTAACAAGAATGATGAAATTATTTTATAATTTAGAGCTTCAGTTAATGATTGTTTTTCAGTCCAAAATCTTCAGAGATGCTCAAACAGGAGTTTATATGTATATTTTTGTGCATAAAAATAAATGATTGCCAGATTTTTATATATTGTTGTTTGACTAATTTATTGATCATATAGTCCTTCCTATTGGTCTTGCTCTAGGTACATTTATAGATGCAGAATACAGCAGATTCATCCTGCTGTATTCTATTTATCCTCTCACTGATCACGATTCTGAAAAATATGATTTATGATACATTTCAGATTGATTGTGAATATAAGGAATTATTTTACTATCTCACTGGGAGCTGTGGCAGGATCCTTTAAAGGCAGCCAGCAGAGGTGCCTCAGTGTTTGTGCTCATATATTTTCTTGTATGGCAGATTGTATGCAGGAACAGGCCAGCCACAGCACTTCTTGCACTTTGAAACGGATCTCATCTAATCTTATTTCAGCGTGTCAAATGGCAGCATGACATGCTGTTTTACTCCGTAACATTTGGTTGTAGTGAACCAGCTGACTGCGTCTGATCCGAGGAGTCCCCTTGTTATTATGAAGCACTTGTAACATCTCTGTGTGTGTGTGAGTCTGTGGGGTTGTTGTCAGAGTTGGTGGGTCATGCAGACATGTTGGTCACTGATACAGCACGCAGAAAAAATTGCTTCTGCAGGCAGACGTTGTTTGTTGTTTTTTTCCCCCGTTCTTGTATTTCAGTCTATTACTGAAACATTTTCTGAACCGCTCCACACATTTACACAAAGACCTTTTAATAACATCCACTGTAGCTTGAATATGGAATCTAAATGTCTTTATTATGGCAAACCAAATACAGAACACAAAACAGGAACACAGATCAGTGACTTTTTATTGTAGCAATCATATAATTAATGATCACCAGTACATTTTTTTTCTCCTTTTCCCCTAAATACTGTGTGTAGAGATTCCCAATGAGAAGCACCCATGCTGTATACCGCACTGGTCAGGTGTCAGGATTCATTATATTTGGCTGAGATTTGCATAATGCAAGTAGCATCAAATTAAATTTGCATAATTCCTTTGATTACACTTGTTATTAAATGTGAGTGACATTGATTTACAAAATGGCCTGATATAAGGTTAATGGCTGATGTCACCTTCTTGTGCCTCTGTCTTTTCTCAATTATCATCAAGCTTTTGTTCACTGTGTGATTTGTGCTTCTATATCTTTAAGTAGCATGGCCTTATACTGTATACACCTCTGTCTCACCTCCGCACATACGTTACACTCTTATTGCTGTGTTTCTGTAATTATGTAAAGCAGAATGTAGTTTAAATAGGATGAACAGCCATAACATTGGTGTGCCCTGGCCCATTTAAGCACATTTACGTGGGCCATTATTGACAGACGGCTAAGTGTCATTTGTCAAGGAAGGAGGAATTGACAGGGATAAGAAACAGGGAGAAATAACGGTCAATCAAACCTACTTTGCAGTCATGGAGGTGGAGGGGGTGGGGGGGAGGCAGCCACCTCCAGTGTTTCATTTTCTTCTTGTAGAAAACATAAGATCATAACACTTATTTTCATAATAATACAAACAGCCTGTAGGCTACAAAATAAGAACATGCTCTGTGTATCTGTGCATTGCCTGACAGAGACAGAAGGGTTTCAATCTCTTTTTCATTTCATCCTGATAGCTCTGCCTTTTATTACCGAGGGACAGGAACATTTCCTGAGGTAAAAAAGAGTGCACATTCCCAAGATAAAGTTGGAGGTTTACAGCTATTTCCAGCCGTAATGTATTATTCCGTTAAAGCAATGATCAGGTAGTGTTGGATGAATGGGAGATGTTCAGCACCATTACTGCCTGGCACATCAGTGAGGCATTATTACATTATCGCTGCTCTTTAGTAGGAGATTGGGTGTGTGACCGGGTTCTGAATACACTCATCCCGCTCTCCACGGCGTAAATTGCAGATTGGCTCATTGACTTCAATGATAAAATGTAAAAATTGCCAGTAAAGAGAACATAGACTCAGGTTACTCCTTAGCTGTTTGTCAATGGCAGATGTGACTCAGTTGGTGCAGAGCATGTTAAAGAGTTCCATCTCCCAGAAGTCAATGTCATTTATGCCTGAAACTGCTAAAGCAATAGCTCATCTTGTCTGTGGTGTGCCATACTACACTGCTTTTCTCTGAGATTTACTCCAGTGGTATAGGTTAAAATCCTGAAATTCTACTTATAGTGCGGAGAGAAGGATTCATAATATGTTTAAATGAGAAAAAAAGACAGGAGTCAGTATTTAAATTTAGCAAAAAAAAAAAAAAAAGATTCTCAACAATTACATGTCACTAACATCTTTAGGATAATTTGTGTTTGATAATTGACAGCTAATTAAATAAATAATGCATCAACCATCCATCCCAGCAGACCATGTGTTCATTGAGCGCTTTAGTGGTGCATCAAAGAAAAAAGAAAAAAAAAACCTGCAAGCATTATTATTCTGCCTATTAGGCCTGGGCAGGTTATTCCAGAAATGGATACAGCTAATGTTATTTCACACGACACTTCAGAAAAGCATTAATCCATGATAATTACCTTGGAAGGAAGCAAATAAAGACAAACTAATGGCGGGGTTGATCATCAATTTCAAACATTCGACTCAAATGCCCTACATTTTTATGCAGGAAGCGTCCACTTGCTGTGCTTCTGCTTGGAATGCCTTTTTAAGTGTATATTATCCTGTCCTTGACTGGGAAAGTGCTAGGAGAAATCATTAAAGCAAATTAGACTATTAACATCCTAAAGAGCATTTATCTTGTGGATCAATAGGCTCTCATCTTCTTTAGAGGACCCTTTGGTGTCCTAAAGTCATTATGAGCCAGATTATTAGGATGGTCAATTCATTACATGCAGATAGGCCAATTATTATTGACACCAAAACTACCAAATATATATGGTGTATATTCTAAGACATGAAGTAAATAACGTCTTCAGCAGAATTCATTAAAGTTTTTGCACAATCTCAGAAGAATCCAGCCATTCACTGAAGAGGATATTTAAAGCATCCACTCAGAAAAAAACAGTCTCTTGGCATTGATGCACTTGTCGTAGATCAAGCAACACTTCACCATATGATTTTTGCTGCTTTGCCGACTGTGTGTGAAGATGCCATACACCAGGAATGGATTGAATCTGCAGTCTACCGTCACAAGATCTGCGATGCTCCAATCAACATGCAAGATGTTCAGACATTTATAATTGCATCATTTTGCAGCGCCCTGCGTGTGACGTCACGGCCGCCTCGTTTGCGTTTCGCACGCTATAGAGCCCCATTTGTGACTCCCGGATTTGTCAACAAGACAAATTGCCACATGCATGTGTTTTGTTGTAGGAATATTATTTCAGGTCTCTCTTGGGTGCCAAATGTGCATTTAAAGAAGCAGGAGGAAAGAAATAATCAGATATCATGTGGCCCAGGAGTCAACAAATCAACAGAGCAGCCGCCTTTGACATAATGTTGATTTGATGAACATGATGTGGGACCATTATCTCTCCCCAAGCCTCCGTCAGTATGTTGACCCAGAAGGGTATTGTTCAAAAGCCATAAATCTCACCCCCTTACGTTGTGCCAATAATGCTCCTAAATGGGAATAAAATTACTTTCTCTCTCGTCAGTTGTTATGCTAAAAACTGCAACCTTAAAGTGACCGCTGCCGTGTATAATATGCTACACCGTTTGTTGTTGGCTGAAAAGGCAAGCAGGAGATCCTTCTGTTCCCCATATGGCCCCATTGTCTTGGTAATGCCGTCCAATGCGCCCCCCACCCCCCTTCAGAGCATGCTCCGGGCCCTGCTGGTAGAGGATAAACTGTTGGTTTCACAGAAGTGAGCAGGAGGCCCGTGGACACACACATAGACACAAAAAGTGTAAAAGATGTGTGTGTGTGTGTGTGTGTGTGGGGGGGGGGGGGGGGGGGGGGGGGGGCGCTCCCATGCGCGTGGCCAGCTGAAGAAATGGAAAGCGTTCCCTGAGCATTGGAGGAGGAATTCGGCACCAGTTTGAACAAAGTCTGAGCTGTTTTCTCAGCTTGTAATTAGAAACAGAGAAAGTGCCGAGTGTGCCACAGCCCGTTGTTGCTGTTTTGTCTGATTTAATGGTCATCCCGCTTGTTTTTATCAGCATCTTAATGAATCACTCCCCATCACACTAATTTCAAATCTAATTTTGGATTTCAGTTTGTCAATCAATTAGTGCCGTCATGAATTTTGCATTGACATCAATGTGAAAAAATACAACCATGCAATGTGTCAACTCTGCATCTATTTAGATTAATTTAAAACATCATTTTTGATTTGTGTGTTCAGACACACTCCATCAACAAATAATTACAGCAACCTCCATCAACAAATAATTGTAAATATTTTAATTTATTGATTCATTAGCTATTGGCACAGCAGCAGAGCATCACTCGGGCTGTTCTGCTTTTGTGTGCTGGGCTGTGTGAATATTTCCTCCATGGTTTCCATTGTCTGGTCTTCTGGTAGCACTGAGGCTAAACTAATCAGTCAAGAAGTTGCTGAGTAGACAACAAGCGCACACGTGCTAAGACACAAAAGCAGACCATTAAAACAATAATTGGCCTTACCAGAGTGCTGTCATAGTGTACGCTTTTCCAACATGCACTTATTTTTATTGAATTATCAGTTCTGTAACACTTTTTTTTCTGAAAATCTGCAAGATAATTGTTGAAAGAGTCCAAAATCGTGTCTTCAGATGTCCTAAATTCAATGATCTATTTACAATTGAAACTAAAGTCATTCCTTAATTATCAAAACTGTTATTTTAAAGCTTTTTTAACCCTTACCCCTCTCACTCCTTTTACTGTGTTTCACCCCCCTCACTTTCCTCCTTAATAAAGTGTTTGCCCGGACATTAATGAGAGCAGAGGGGACATGGACCAGGGAATCTGTGTGGATGGAGCAAGAGGCTTTGGGAATGTAAGGGTCACCTGGTCAATGAATATGAAGGCCTCTTTTATTATAACTTTGTCAATGACAAATAACAAACTGTTGGTATATGGAATGCTTTGTTGTATCATTTTGTGGAGGACAAGGGACATTTTCAGCTTGGCTGCCTGTACACTAGCCTTTTGAGCTGGCCCTGGAAAAGCTGTTTGTTTGGCCCTAAGGAGTGAGAATTGACAAAGCAAGCCAGGAGCATTTGTTTCATCTGCTAAGCCATAGATTGAAAATGATTTCCCAATGCCCTGTTTGAGATCCCGGTGAAGGGGGTCATCAATTATTTCCTGATACGTGACACAATATTGTACCTATTTTACTGACCACTTGCTTTCTGGTTGGTCAGATAGCATCTCTTTTATCAGCCCATTATTGATGGTGAATGGAAGCACAGTAAACAGACCTGTAGGTTTATTTCCACTTTCTCTCTGCCAGCCCGCTGCAGCTCTGCAGGGTGAGGTCAATAACAAAGAGGCTAAGCACAAGACATAATACAAATTTAATTTTATGTGTCCTGCTGCACACACGCACAAAAAAAAAAATCTAGATTTTTTTTTTAAATGGCCTCAATTTAGTAACAAAATAGCTGTTTATTCAAGCCATTTATACACCATACATCACACACAAGAAGAAAAAAAGACAACCACAACAATCGCAAGATATTCATATACTATAAAACTCTTTTAGGCAATGCTGTTTAATCTTCATTTTGCTGGGAGAAGTGTGAGTCTGCTGAAAGAAAACTGTTTTTTTTTTTTTAGCAAATGGAGTTCTAAATTGCTTTTTTTAAGTACCATGCGCCAGGGTAATGTCTAGAGGTACAGACACAGCATTCCGGTGGCAATGATTTATGGTGTGGGGCAGCCACAAATTGACTTGTATGCAAGAAATGTAAATGGAAGTGGGACATTTGATGGAGAAGCTCATTTCCAGCCTTAAATGTTTTAAATTAACCACACAAACTCACAAGGCAAAATGTTAATGGGCATTTTTTCCCCACTTTTTTCTATCCCCCTCTTCACTCCCTCCCTCCCTTAACTTAATCTACATTACAGGTCAATTTATTAAACAAACAGTGATATTGCGCTAGATTTACAGGGATCAATGGATTTGACAAAGGGGATTCATTTCAGGAAATAAACCTTTGAAATTATCCAGGGAGTGAGGCAACTATTTGAAATGATATATAGTTTGCACAGGACAGTGCAACCAGAACAAAGAAAGCCAGAAACGGAGGCAACAAAAGCAGCAGTGCAGATCCACACTTATTCCTCATAAACAGTGCTATGACCCTGTCAAATATGTTCTATTTATTAGAACTGAGGCAGAAGTTACTGACTTTTCAGCATCATTTAGTTGCTGGATAACAGGATGGTGGAGTGAAATCTGTGCCCTCAGGCTGAAGAAGAAGAAGTGGCCTAGAGGGAGAAATTGTTTTCTAATAACAAGAGCTTCAGGTCCCCTGAGGGACAATTACAATGTTAGCTCCCTTGTCAGAGTAAAAGCCGCTTTCAAGCTGCTCCTTTCATAATGCTATCATGTTTGCCCCAGAGATATGCCCGTGGTCTTCATGTCTCTCTCTCTCCTCCCTCTCTCTCTTTATTTCTCTCCATCACTATTGATTGAGGGGCCATTTATATTCACAGTAGGGGGTCTTAATTATGAGTGTGAGTGAGGCCAGCCAAATAGGACTAAGTGGTAACAGGGGGCCAATGCCATTGCCACAGGGCTCTTTACCTATTTAACATTCAACACTTCACTCCATGATTATTGGCAGTATACTTATAAAATAAACGTCGCTCCAATCTTAACAAGCGACTTCAGTTAAGCACACAACTGGGTTGTGTCTGTGTTACACTCATAATTTTGGTTTTCAGATTCTATTTGGAAACAATTCATCTCTCGTGGCATCACAGCAGATACAGTAATAGTTTTCCAAGTGAATTAAGTACAAGTGAAAGGATTGTGTTTTTGATGTAACCGCTCCCACGAGAGTCACGGCATTGAGACTTTGCCTCCTCTTTAATTTAAAGTCTCGATATGCCATTTGGCAAACTGAGACCATTCAGCCAGTAAACGCTCTGCATGAGTGTTAAGTCTCCACATTTCAGTCAGTCGTGGAAATGAGCTCAAGCTTCTGGTGTCGCCGCGCAGCTTCTGATTACACACACTCAAAATAAGCCCTTCATTTTACCTTTTCAGGATTCTTGCAGTACAATTGACAACTGGCAGGCCGAACAGCTGATTACTGTGTGTGTGACATTTACTTTGGCAGATTCAGTCTCTGGACTCTCAATGGCTTTGCTAAAGAAACATCTTTGACTTGTTGCGGCAATTTGAAATAACTTGGTTTGAACATCTGACACTACAGAGAGCATTTAGGCTCAAGGCCTCTCTCTGTGTGGCGGCGCTCAGTGATGTGGCCACCATGGTTGAGGCAGTGGTCGAAGGGTCACGTGGTGCCTGGCTCATATAGGCCTCTGTGTCTGTAGCCGCTGACAGGAGGACATTGTGTTCCTCCTTTTTTTGCTTTAACCAGTCAGCCATGGCTTACATGGCTTGTTGTGGCCCCAAGATCAGAAGGAGGAAGCTGAATAATGTCTTCCTATTCTTTAAGGGGAGGGCCACGGTTGGTTGATTATAGAATAGCTTTGACAGACCAGAGGGAACTATGGCTTTTGTCCAATTCCCCACACAAAGAAAGGTAAGTTTAGAAAGAGCTTGGGTTGGCTTTTTTTAAGCACATGTTGGCTGCCCTGCTCCTCATCATCCCATCATAAACTTATAATACCTTCAGGGACTCCCACCTATGCAAGCTGTCAAAGGACAAGATACACACCTTTAATATAATCTTAATCCAGAACCAGCATGAAGTGGATAAATGTCAATCACGTTGTTGTTAAAAAAAGAAAAAAATATATATTTATTATTCCATTAAATGTTATGGCTGAATTATGCCCAGATTTAAGATGATATAAGTTCTGTTAATTTTCCTTGTCGCTCTGCCCATGTGCAACCTCTGTGACCACATGCAGGCACACAAAGACCCACAATCCAGAATTAGCATTTCATTCAATGTAACAAGGCCAATATGTTTCCAGAAGTGCTGCCATACTGAAACAAGTCCTTAACAAAACAGAGCCCGAGGGCTGGAGGCTGACTCCTGGGACCCTGGCAGCCTCCACGGCCTATTTGTTCAGCAGAATCTGTTATTCTGTCACAGCAGGCCTGTCACAAGTGAAATCATTTAAATGTCCAATCCTGTATTTAAGCAGACTGCCTCACAATGAACAGATGAGCGGCACAGAATTTATAGCCAGACACATCAAAGGGTAAGCTGAGCAGTGTGTGTGTGTGTGTGTGTGTGTGTGTGTAAAAGCAGGTTTTCCTGTGGGAGCTGATTTAGTGGCTCTTTCCCCTATGCAACAAAAACAAACAGTCTCTCATAATGAATGCCCTGGGTATTGCTCATTGTAAATTCAAATTCACCACTTAAGTCTTTACAGTATTTGCGATGAGAGGTTCTTAATACCACTCATTATTACTGACTGAATAAGTATTTGGTAAAAGTTGCCTTTACTTTTAATCCATCCTTTTGCTGTAATCATTTCATGCCTCATACACACAAGATCAGAAAGTCAAACTGCAACAGAAAATGTGTTCTCTGCTATATTTCAAGTTGCTTGTAATACTTCAAGTGGGACAAAGTGGACAAAACCAAAAGCACTGTGATGTCAGTGTGTAATGGACCTGTCAGCTCTGATGGATTTTCAACTCGGCCATATTGTTTGTCCCAGTACAGACAACATAGAAGCCAAGGAGATAGCCATGCACTGTGTCTGCAGCCCACCTTGATCAATAGTGAATTTTTATCTGCAATCGGACTAAAATATATAATTGCATGGAGCAGATAGGGGGAAATACAATGCAGGCTGCTCTTAGGGTGATTTCTCATAAACATAAAAGCTGTTTGGAAGATTATAATCAATGGTGCAACTCGACCCACCATGTTGATGATAGACTATCATTACAGATTGTTCTCTGTGAGTAATGGGACCAAAGCAAAAACAGATAATGTGATTCAATAATATATTTACTGAATTTGTGAAGAAAAAGAAATGAGAAAATCCTAGAGGCTACGGCCTTAATTAGAGGATTAAAGTCATAGGTGATCATGTCTGTGTATGTATGTCAGATTTGAAGCAGAGGACCCCTGATGTTTGAAGTAGACTCACATTAAGATCGATGATTTGTTTATTAGATTTCCAATCAGAATATAATGGCTTTGAAGCACTAGCTGCTGTAGGGTAGCTGTAGCTGATGAACCCCCTGCCTTCCTGATTTCTTAGCTCTTCCTCTGAGTGTAAACAGACCAGAAAAAGAATTAAAACTGTGCGCCACGCCACTGTGCAATTCCCAAGAGATAAACATTAAGCAAAAGGCAGAAGAGCTGCGTCTTTTATTTTTCTTTCTCTCATAAAAGACCCCACCCTCTGAGATTGTTATTAGCCAGGATCACCAGGGAAAGCCATATTAACAATGAATGTCTGGTAGTGAGGGAGATTGTCCTAAGTATGAGCCCAGACGGGGCTCTCTTTAACTCTAATCCACGCTGAAATCATATCGTCCTGCTAAGATCTCATCAGCAATATTACTCCTGAGCGGTGCCACCTCATCCACGCTGTCCATGTGTGTCCTGCTCTGCCATCACACCCTGCCATTGTCCCTCCTCTGTCACTTTGTGTGGTCTGAACTAATGTTGATCTCTTGAAAACTGGGAAGGTGAGTTCTTTTTTGTAATGTTTTTCCAAGACATTTCTATTTTTTTGTGGCTGTCTTCTGTGGCTGGTCCCACAAAATTATGTATTTTAAGCTTCCAAAAGAAGTGACTTAAACTGTGAACTTGAAGTTGTACCCAGACGTCAGCCAGTGCACATACAGTACATAAACCTAATAAGGGGGGCACAACAAAAACTTAAAAATAAAAACAGACATACCAAACAAACAAAGATGAATTTAGCTAAATCCCAGGAGAGTTAAATTGCTGTACGCAAAGATGCAACACCATTAAATTAACTATGGTTACTCAGTGTTAACAAGTAAAAAGTAACGTTTAAAAGAAAAAGAAAAACTCTTTAAATAATAGAAATGTGTGTATCTAATGATCAAACACACCTTTTATTGTAGAACTGTGTAAAAATAGCACACCACTTCACACATCATGTGTGTAATGCATTAAATGACATACTAGGTTTGGGGGGCCAGGAGGTCCCTCCCTCATAGACACTACACGGCGTGAAATGACACGAACAAAACCACAAAATGCAGAGAACCAACATGCGGCATGACTAGACGTGCTACTCATATGCTGAAGAAAAAGATTACATTTTGCACCTTTTTTACTGACAAAATGATAAATCCAGTTAAGGAAAAATGCTCAATATAATACATAAAAGTAATCATCCCTCGCAGCTCTACCTTAACACAATATGACTTGTAAATAAAATGAAAACTATTCTCAATCCCACAATCTGATGAATAATTTACAGCTGTTTACAGCTTGTTTTTTTAAACACTGAGACCCTGTGGAGAGACGTGAGTGTAGAAAACCTGCTGTGTGTGTGTGTGTGTGTGTGTGAGTGGAGACACCGAAGGGGTCGAAGACTTCACTTGTTTCCCTCAGATGAATTGGACAGACTACTAGACTGCACAGAGGCTTCAGCATCTTGATAGAAAACTTGATAGAGCAATGGGCCGTGGTGGCACTGAACATAGGCTTACATCGATAAAATGCAGCGTACTGTGTATACAGTATATACCCAACGAGATGTGTATTCAGTTGAAACCATTAAAATGCTGAGAGAACCCTATAGCATAAATGAAATTGTTGTACATACTCACTGGGCCCTGACCGACAAAATGGAGTGCAAATGTTAAGTACTACGACATGTAAAGTACAAACACATTATGGGCAGGTATTAGCTTACAAAACCAGAGAATGTGTGCCGTGCTGTAGCTCACCTGTTCATCGTTATATCTTGAAAACTGGTTCTATATACATTGTGGGCAGTCATGTTTTCTCTTTATGTTGTTATATAATTGAATATGTTGTAGTCTGAAATGTTCGGCTTTGCTCACTTTTTCAGCTTGTTTGCACTTCAGCTGATGAAATATGCTCCATTTGACAGCCGTGTCTGACAACAGCGGTGGTTGCATTAACATTCAGCCACATGATGCCATTTAAAAAACTCCACCTCAAACTTTGCCACACTCTTTAGTCTTGAAGGGGAAATGCTCACTGATTTGTTACCACTCAGCAGTACTTTTCTTCTTAATGAATTTTTAATATCCTTAATGACAGCAGAAGAATGATGTCATTAGGAGTGGATGTTTGGAAAACGCTGACTTGAACTCTTTTGGACGACCATTTTTATAATAATTTAATGTAGATTAACGCTCCATAGTAATGAGCAGTTTGACTATGAGGGGGAAACCATTTAAAAGTAAGCCCCCGCCATTCATTTACAGCTGCAGACATTGAAAACTTGAGATTTTTTATGATGGTGTCACTGAGGATTTTTTTTTTTTTTTGAGCAACAGTGTGGACATTAATCTTCTCTTGGAGTAAAAGATAGTGAAACATACCATACACTCAGCCCGAGTGGCGGATATCTGCCTACAACTATCTACATCCACTAATGCTGTGATCATCTCTGGACACAGCAGGAATGCCACGGAGGCAGAGAATTAAGATTGTGTCCTCCTGGTAATTTACCTACTGGACCTTGTGCGCTGGTGAAGTGTGAATCAATTTGTAAAGGATAGTTAAATTTCTATAACAACCTCCCCCTTCTTCACACTTGACTATCCCACATCAGCTATTAAAAATGAAAAGAAAAAAAAATCACGTGGTGTCTTATGAAGATGATCAAGGGGAAGGCCAGGGAATGATAAAACATCTGGCTACACTTTCACCTCCTTTTTGTTCTCTTTCTCTGAATACACTGACCTCTCCCTACTGTATATGTGTAATGTGTACGACAAGTGCAGGCATTATAAACAACCCTGAAAAAAAAAAACCTTAAAATGAATAAAACAAAAAGGAGGAAGCTGGCTGGCTGGGACACTGATATCCCTTGGCAAAATGTTTTATCATATTCAGCAAAGGAAGAGCCTTTATTTTATTGATTTAAAAAAAAAATCCCAGAGGCACTAAAAGGAACAGGCAATGATTAATGTGCCTCTCAGAAAAAGAAATTATATGGAATAAATTAAACTACTGCGGCAGCAAATTGAAAAATAAGGATGTAAATGAGGTTTGAATACTTAATATCTTATAAAGAAAAATAGTCAATGAGGCCCAAAAATGATGAGGGATTGCCAAAGAAACATAATATTAAGTCTAATGGCTGAGGCTAGATTTTCTGTACTGTCAGAATTTACCTGTCACAACTGATTTTCTGGCACAGGCATGAAAAATGAGGGACACTATTGGAAGCAATTGAAGGAGCTCATTCTCCTCTCATGGGTGAGAAATAAGAACAGAAACAGATGAAAGTGGCATTAAGGGTGTAAAGGATGTCCTTAGCTTGTATTATTTTAAACGTGCATGTAAAAGCTTCTTTAAATAAGGCCTCGACGCCTCAGTGTAACCACCACATCTTGCTATAACAGGCTAGTGTGTGCGTCATCGGAGGGCATTATGTTCTTGTTTATCACAGGCTTCATCTTCAGGCTCCATCAAAGCTAAGGGCCCGTCTTTATTGTTAATGCTAATGATATGATTCATCCCACGTTATGACGTTTATTTTTCTTTCACTATCAACGGGAAAAGGTCAAATCTGCTGAAAGTCAGCTCCGATGAGATTTGTCATTTGGACTCTTTTTACATCGTCCTCATCGCATTCACGTTCTCTCAATTAAGTCACAATCTGGAATCAGTCACTCTTCCAGCCATCGTTCACACTGCACAATGCCAGCTAAATGAGAAGAGAGCCAAAAGCAAGGGAGAGAAAGAGAGAGATCAGTAGTACACTATCAGTCGAAGTCATTGTAGAGTTGGCCCCCGGTCCTCCCCATCCATCAGAGGTGGGGTAAAGATGAAAGAGTGAGACGGGGCCTGGGGAGTGGCAGTCGGGTGCTTGCATTGCACCCCATTACTTCAGATGGATAGCAGAGGGGTGCTCCACATTAAACACTGTTCCCTCAGTCGGAACCTTTAATTATAACTCCTCAGTATCACTTACAGCAGCCCAGCACAGATGTTAAAAACCTTTCGCGGCTTGGTTAACCCACCTTACTTAATCTCAAGGAGGGGGTGAAGATACAGATGGTGTATCAGGAGTCTGAGGATATGCTTGATCTCTGACAACAGAAGCAGTTTTCCTGTGCACCAAGGTGGGCAATTGGTGTTTTTGGTTAAAAATTGTCATCATGAAAGTTGCCATAAAATCATATCACTAAAGCCAACGATTCAACAGGGAGCAAGAGTTGTGCTCTATAAGGAGGGAGGACTGTAAATCAGTAGGCCTATGAGCAGCTTTGTTTACATATTACAGTCTTTACTCTAGTCTGAAGGGTTCAACAGCCCTTACATCACCCTGCCTCTGTGTATGGCTCATAAAACTAAAGAAGGAATATAACGCTGCCGTGGTTTGCTGCTTCAACAGCATGTTGAGGCATCATTGTCAGACATCAACGAATAACTCGATTATATTCCATCCAGGCAAAGAAAAACAAGCAAAAATTGTCTTTAAAAAGTGATCTGGAGGTGCTCAATGGAAAGCTGTTACTCCTCTTTAAGAAAACATTTTAAAAACAGGGACTTAAAGAAAAAAAATCTACCACTTCACATTTTATTTAGAGAGGTTAATATACAGGATTCCTTTTTATTGACCTCCTGAGTGGGCTGTTGTACACCGCTGCACTCATTAAAAAGAAAAAAAAAAGGTTCTACAAGAATTACTTCTCACAGTCACCTGTATTAAACCAGAGCAGGTAAACTCACAGGCAGAAAGCAGCGGTACATCCTCCCTTAGCTCTCAGCTCACTGTGTTTGAATTACATTGTACCACAAAACACCACTGTATCCCAATAGGTAACCATTTAAACGCGGTGACTGGGGGTGCGATGTAATGCGGGGCTTTAGTGCTTTGAAGAATTACCGCAAAAAATACAAATCAGTCTTTGTTTGTTGCTGCTCATCAGGAGGTCAATCTAGCATTTATGATCGCCTCCTTATTTCAAAAGGCTATAAATTACATCTGTGTGGTCTCATAAAAACCTCACTTATTGCTGTCACCTTCAAGTGTGCCATCACAAAACTTTGCTGCTCCTTTCACAACACCCAAATCAAAACACTTGTAAAGCTTTTACTTAATTGCATATCCATACTTAATTGTATTTACACTACCAATGTGAAGTATTATTGGATCAGTATGAAGATCATAAAACTTGGTTGTTAACTTGAACTTGCAGACATGTTGCTCATGGCAACACTTTATTACTCCAGATCTAATTAATTGACCTCTCTTATGCTCTTTTGTTGTCTTGGGTCATCTGTAAAACGCTGTCTGTGGAGGTGATTTTATATGGGCCAGAGAGTATGTGTGTCAACGTCAAGTCATGACTGGATACAAGGTGCCACACTCTAAAGGTTTGGTAAGTGTGATATCCTGACATGGAATCCATTCCCCTGAATCTATAAGCCTTGCCTGAGTGACTATGTATTGTGTGAGCAGATAACTCTCTCTCTCTCTCTCTCTCTCTCTCTCTCTTGCCTCTATACAAACATTCATTGCTGATGGTGCGTGCATGCTACCTGAGCAAACACACCAACAATGTGTTACAACAACTGCATTTCAGTTTTGCCACGTTGCCACCGTGATGCAGATGAACTGTCACAATGTTTCACAATTTGTTCTTCCATATTACAGATTTCACAAATTTGTCATAGACAGCAATTCACACTTTTTGTCACCACACACCATCTAAAACAGAGGCGTCAATAAATGTGGAAATAAAAAAAGGAATATTTTTGTTTTATACTGACAACGGATGTATTGCCCTTTCAAAAAAAACACCTACTCCATTGCTGCAAATGAGATATGCTGCGAATTTATGTCTGAAGAGAAAAAGTGATCTTACAATTTTTTTTCAGAACTTACTTAGATCTGCATGCCACTGCCTCAATTATATCTGAATGAAATCCAACCACACACAAAGCTTCTTTGAAAAAAGATAGATGAACTTGTTGTGCAAATGACAAAAAAGTGGCCAAAATTGGCCCCATATTGGAGAGCTCTGGTGTAAATCAAAGGCCTAACTTGCTAAAGAATAAACAAAAAAGGCTTTAAACAATATAATACATGAGGATTTTTGTATTTTGTATAGTTGCATGTGAATCTGCCATCATCTACGAAATGAAAACATCCATGCAGATATTGACTGATGTATTCATGCTGTGGCTCTGGTAATATTATCTGGTATCTGGTAAACTATAGAGGTGACTCCACTGCACAGCACTGGAATAGAAAACTTAACTTAACAGGCCTATGCATTAAACATATTGTAGAATACAGTGTAACATTCATCACTGTCAAGAAGAGAGTTTGTATAAATTTAAATGCACTGAAGCGTTCAGAGCATTTTTTTTCCCCTCCTCTTCCTTTGTCTATGTGTGGGAGTATATTTGTGTCACTATCAAGGTGCCTTATGTTTTGTAACATCGCCGGATTAAAAATAAAGACTTCACACACTCTTCTTGTTGTATTTAGTCCTGGGTGAAATTATTTTAAGTTAGCTTAACTATTAAAGCTTCAGTACTTTGTCTTAATGTGACCCGAAGTCATAGCTTGTTTAAAGATGTAGTCTAGTTTAAAACCAATCATGGCCCCAAAGTGCAGAATGCAGTGGGAACCAAGACATGGCTGTGTAAGTGCCTGACAGTTTTAACATTAAAATAAATTGCCTAACCTTTCCAACATCTAGTGACAAAAACAGGAAAAATGAAAGATAATGGGTTATTATTCACTAAGGGATCCTATACATAATAATGATCTCATCAATAATGTTACAGTGAGACTCATATACTAATGCTCCTGAAAAAAAAGAAGAAAAAACATTTAATGGAATTATTATTTTCAATCATCAGTCGTAGTCTGGTCTATGGCTATTTGAATAAAAAAGGGAGGAAGTGAAAATTTCTTTGGATAAAAGAATGAATGAAAAAGGAGGAAAGCATGGTGTGATTCTTTTCTCTTTCTAACCCTCAGCCATGAGGTAGCACCACAAGAACCACACAAAGGAGGCACCTGCTTAAAGTACCTGGCAGTAAGTGGGCAATAGACTTACAAAGTATTGCTGCGTTCGCCTGACAAACGCAATAAACAGCATTATCCTTCAGAGGCTATGCTGTTGGTGGCGGCTGTGCTCCACAGCCCCGTGCCCACCTCCTCCTCCCCCTCCTTACTGTGGAGCCCAGGGACAACATTGCACTTGGGAGAGTTGGGGGAGCAGTGGCTTGTGGGGAGGTGGGGAGGAGGTCGGTGGTGGTGGTTGGTTGGTGGGTGGGGGGGCGAATAGGATTTGCTGGTAGACCGAGACTGGCACCGACATGTGGGGAGGTGTGTGTGAAGCAATCTACAGAACAAATGAGGGTACAATCACCTGTCATATTTCACATTTTCTCCATTCTAAATAAGACAAAGACCATGTGAGGCAGGTGAGCAGAAAGCTCTTAGGAGGCATAAACAGCTGGAGAATGCTGCACCTCCACTGCACTGTGACCCACGCTGCAATAAATCTGTATAAAAGTGATTATGATGAGGCAAAGTGATCAAGCAAATGAAATGTCTGGGCTTTAGCATATAACTCGGTGAGGTGAGGTGGGCTTTATAGCCCTTGTTCTATAGGGAAGCCATACCTTGCATGTCCTGGGCCATTTGCTTCTCTTAATACATGTTCTTTCTTCACTCTTGAAGGGTTTGTGTGCAAACGCTGCATGTTTGATAGCTTGCTGATGTTGTCTGAACACATGAAAAAGGTAAAAATAAAGACAATTCATTTGTTTATTGGTTGAGGACTTAGATTTCTGCTATAGTGTGGTTTAAACCACCTATGTGAAGAGTTAACTATACTGCATTTAATGTTTCTTTCTCTCAGTCTTATGTGGATTGAAGCCTATAAGATGTCAAAAAAAGCCAAATTTGTATTTGAGTGTATTTGTTTTTTTGTATGAAATGTCAGCCCTACAATTACAAAAATGCTGTGTTTTTATCTTTGTTGTATATTTGTTCATGATCACTGGAAAAAAACTATTTAAAAAAATGCTAATAACCGATCCTGCACTCAGGGACATCTCAAAATCTCAGAATGAGGGAGTAGATTACACACAATTATTTGAGGATGAGTGCAAGTGGGAATGCTGGTGGAGGATGCAGACCCCTCTCTTTTAAACCCATACACAGACTGGGGCCGGCCCTGGCTTACACACTGCTTTTGATTATTTTTCGTTCTTTCTTTTACCCTCCTCCTCCATATCAAGACCACGAAGCAGCACCTTGGCTTATTCCTCCAGGCAGTCACTCAGTCAGTGGGTTTCTCGTCAGTTTGTGTTCCAGCTCCTTGTGCTGGGAGTCTATATAGTGATGATCTAGCAATGATAACTGGATCAATACCTCCAACCATGTGGACAGCCGGCTGGGAGTCGCATCGCTACTCTCAAAGGCGCCTGAGTTGCAAACACCTCACCCACCCCCCACCACCTCCACCAACACCTCCAACCCCATAAGTCTGCTGGGCTTCATGTGAGCTCCTCTGACACAATTTATCTCATAATTTGATCAAGAAAAGTGTCACATTAAGCAGATCGTATGGTCATAAATGAGAAATATGTGCATTTTATGAACTGCAAATCAGTGTCCCTTCATGGATGGTTATTTTAGTGTCAAAATGTATTAAAACGCAGGAAGAAAGAGCAGCATACAGTCAGTTGTTTATCTTGTTGCAGTTACATTAGCTTTAAAACTCAAGATTTTTCTTTAATTAATGTAAGATAGACATCAAAGAATTAAGCAAGTATAGATAAAATGTTATACAATATATCAAAATTCATAAAAATACTATGCTGCTTTTGTGCGGAGTAAAAATGTGGGCTGGCAGCGTAGGTAAAACCAGTGAGATGTTATAGAGGAATGAAACTGTTTAATACAAAGGCATGTCGGTAATAACAATGTCCTTTCTCCGGTGACAAAGACAAAGTGCCTGCGTTTGGAGCGTACAAGCGCAAGAGACAAGTGATGGCTGAAGGTAGACTTTGGGAGAGCATTTGAATTTCATGTCC
This sequence comes from Parambassis ranga, assembly GCF_900634625.1. Taxonomy (NCBI): domain Eukaryota; kingdom Metazoa; phylum Chordata; class Actinopteri; family Ambassidae; genus Parambassis; species Parambassis ranga. The sequence goes on along the minus strand of NC_041039.1, from coordinate 7,885,655 downwards.
AAGAAGAGGCAGCCCATCATTAAAAAACCCTAATTTCTGTGTCAGGTAGAGTTACAGGTAATCGATCATCTTGTCACACCGATTTATTTTTTTCTGCCCGTTCAAAGTGATTTCTACTTCTTTCCAATTAAACTTGTTGCTGAAAAAGAAAATGTCTCTGGCTATTAAAGGCACATTTAGCCATGTTAGGTCTTTTTTCCACCAAAGGTAATTTCTGAACCTTTGGAAGAAAGGAGCCCAGGGGAGGCGATGGCTTCTAGGCAATTCTTCATGTAGAGCTGATCTGAACAAAGTGGACTCTTCGATTAAATATAGGATTTCTAAAATGTATTTGCATACTCTTTCATTATTTTTCTACTGTTTATTGAACAGATTATAGTTGCTTGCAATGAGGTAAAATATGAGATAAATATGTATGATCTTCATACTGATCCAATAATACTTCACATTGGTAGTGTAAATAAATATGTAGCCTGCATATATAATCCTATCATAACAGTAAGTGACTGTCACCTTGCAGTGATAAGAGTGTGTCTGACCATTACTTTGTCACTGTAGTCACTGTTTTGTTCCTTTTAGGCATCAAAATGTCTTGGTTTGGTTTAGAAAAAGTTTATCACAACATTAAGCACATGTTATATATCAAACCTTCCATCTCCAACAAACTTCCTGTTTACTTTCTTGCCCACCATTTTGAGAAATCTTGCATGACCTGGGAGATTATATATGCACTCAGTCACAGGATGGCACTGTGGCATTCCCATAGGAGGCAAACACTGGCTTTTGATTAATTACAAATTTGACTGATATATTGGAAGATCTCTGTAAGTTTTCTCTTTGGTATGTTAGGTTAATTAGGAACATTGTTTATCTCTATGTTTGCCCTGTGCTAGACTGGTGGCCTGTCTAGGGTGTGCCCCACCTATTGCCCATTGACTGGCAGGATAGGCTCCAGCCTGCCTGTGACCCTGTCACAGACAAAGCGGGTTCACAAAATGGTTGGATGGATTTTCTTCAACTCTTCAGAGGAAAGGGTTCCCCCGATCTGACAGCTTCGCGCGACCTGACATTCTTGAATAGTGTCTCTAGCTGTGACATCATGTGCCACCAAAGCATTGGGATGTGTCTGCATAAAAAGCCATTTATTGGTACATTTCTGAATGTTCAAGCTTGTCAGCTTCAATTTCTTCAAAGACCCTTGGCTCACCTGCTGAATGAAATGCTGGTGTGGTCCTCGGGAGTACTCCTCTGTTGCTGACAGTCAGTGACAAAAATGCTGCAACTTATGGGCTGTGCCAGTAGCAGTGAGGTTTCACATGGGAGCTGGAGCTTCTTTGTCCCTGGGTCTAATTTATTTATGTGGCTAATCTACATGGGGGGGGGTGGTCAGTCGTGCTCAGAGGTGTGTCATTTTACAGGGCGGGACCTACCAGGAGGATAGGTGACCTTGTGAAGACATTGCCAAGAATTATGAATGGGGCACTTTGCCTTTAAAAAAAGTCCAGAAAAGTTAATTCTGTTGCACATCTAGCATCACATTAAATCCATCAACCATTTATAGTCATACTGAAGAGATTTTCAGTTTGAGCATGAAGAGTTCCTGATCACATTTAAAAATCTTTCAAAGTTGGAGTATATTTGAGAGCTGCATCGCAGGGCTTCCATAAGATTCAGTGTCAGAGCCAAGACCGCATTCATCCTTACCTAACAGCATTTATTTGGACAGAGGTGCAATGGCAGCAGAAAAAGAGCGGAGGAGATGGAGCCTTGATTAGCAGCAGCCTTCCCAGCATGCTCTGCTATGACAAATGACTGACTTCGAACAATATCTAAGGCGATCAGGATAAAGTACCAACCATTTCAAGGCTCAGCAAAATTCTAATTCTAATTAGACTTTGCACCACTCACCAAATAAAAATTGTTCCCAGGACATTTTGGCCTATCAACTGTTTCTACGATCGCTGAAACAAAACGAATAAAGAAAATGATTAAAGTGATAACAAAGGCATAAAATTTAAATTATTGAGGCACCACATCTGGGATCTGTATGTCACTGCGCTGCCATTTTTACCCTCTCAATCAGCACTCCATTCTTTCTGCATGAGAGACACTGCAAAACAGAGGGAAGCAAGGAAAAGGGAGAGAAAGAGCAGGGAGAAAATGTAACATTAAAAGGTAGAAAGCGAGAACGCAAATAGGCCTTCAGCTTTAGCGTTATTAATGACTCTTCAAAAATCTCCGACTTTTCCAATCTCTCAGAGAAGCGCATGAAGGAGTCTGCAGATGAAGCTGACCTTCAAAATGTTCTTTGGTCTTTAGTTAAGAAATTCACTCGCCATTATGGCATCATTAAGGAAACAAGGATAAAATTACTCCATGGTTAATGGCCTATAGGATCCCCCACCAAAATTTGTTTCAGATCTAATAAAACTGTGCTTAACACACTCAAATGAATTATGAGGACTGTTATGCAGGGTATTAAAATGTGGAAAATAGATTTTCTAGAGTTTGGAGGACTGGACTTTTCAAATCAGATAGCAGAATGGGATTTTCTGGGCAATAAATTCCACCATGTCTCAATTTAATTTCTTTCAGCTTTTAAATCTGAAGGTATGATTTATCTATATGCTGAAAATACACTGTTCTTTCACTGTAGCTGGGCTTTCTGTCTTCAGAAGCACAAACATAACCATGCATTCACATGATATAGACATTGTTTTGCATATGGAACTACACTTAAAAGCTGCATAATTAAGACACATGCTATTCGAGGTAATAACTCATTATTAAGTCCTTTATTAAATTGAGGTTTGCATTTACATTTGCTTAACATGCTGAAGAGAGAAGGGATGCTGAATTGGTTATTTGCATATTGCATCAGAGGGCAGTGGAAGCAAGCAGCAAGCTGTTACAGAGAAAAATGAAGCTGCAGGCTATTGAAGCTCTCCATTGTCTCGTATACAGCCATACTGCAAACCTGCAGAACTGTCTCATTTTCACCACTTATTACCTGCTATTGTAATCCAGACCCTGATGCCATCATGAAATACAGACTTATTATAAAGAGGGGGAAAAGTTAGCCCAAGATGGTGCCACAGAGAGGTGGTTTGTGTGGTAATGGCATTTGCTCTCTTTAAACTTTAATCTTTCCTATTAATTCTCTGCAACTGGAGAATGTACGAGAGTTAATGTTCCATGAACGTGTTTCTCACTCCGCAATCTCTTCAAGCTAATTACCTTCAGGTGCTAAATGGTGGGAAATTGCCATCCATTTGGATGAGAAAAATTTCACCTCCTGCTCCCTAGTGAAACATTTTTTTGCTGGCCACATTAAGAAAAAAAGAGGAGGAAAATAGGCAGGCCTCCGCTAAGGTAAACAGTGGTCATAAAACTATCTCTTCCCTCTTATCCTGGTCTTTTCTGTTCTCCTGCCTGAAACAGGAAACTGTACTCCTCCTCTCCCGCTGCACTGATCTCCTTGCTGGAGGTCAGGTAGAGGTCAACAGGTGCTCCTCTTGACAGGGTGGAATGCAGAACAGATGTTTGATTGGCATGAATCATCTAAACTGCCCATTAGAAACTTATGATGTGAAAGGATAGGACTCCTGGTGCTAGATCACTTTTTAATTTTATGTCTCAACCAAAAGGAGATATTGAAGTTGTTGCATTTTTAATCTAATAGACTCTAATAACCTTTTTTGGCCAAATATGTGAGCATTTTAGGCTGTTAAACATGTGTGGAAAATGTAACTGACTATTCTGGGGTGTAAAGTTTGATGTTACAAACAACAATACATATTAGGGTGGTTACTTTTCATACTCAAAGACCAAGCAATGGTTACTTCATTTCTGGGATGTAAGAGATACAACGTATGAAGTCATCTAATGTCAATTTAGAAAAACATTTTCTTTTCAATTGAATTAAAAGTGAAAAGAAAGGTGATTGGGCCTTGTGCCTGCACAACATGAGTGAGAATTGTTCAAACAAGAAGTATCTCAGCACTTCAAATCACATTCAAGTCACAGAAAAGTACAGAGCTTGGACAATGATTTTTACCTTTATTTTATCACAAATCAGATTCAAAGCCTTTAGGAAGACTTGAACACTGAATCTGTCCAACTGTATTCAGCCCCCAGTGAACCACATATGAAACACTTGCGGTGCAGTTCAGCGGGTTCTCAAAAAGAGTCAGGAAGATGCATCATATGAGGGGAGTAAAAAGGCCAGCTGGGATGGGTGGGCCACATTGTGATCACTCACCTTCATCCCTGATTTGTAGTCATTATCCCTACCAGCGTTTGAAGATCAAAAACAAGGACAGGGAGAGTGATGGGGGACAGACAGAGGCAGCCGGAGAAAGAGAATGGGGGGAAAATGACTGAAGGAGGGAGGGACAAAGAGACGTCTGAGTGTGTGTGTTTGCACGTCTGTCCCAGTGACTGCCATTTGCCCCTGTTTGGTGGATGTGGTAGTGTAGATGGCAGCGATGTTAGGAGTGGGTGGGGTTGGGAGGAGGGTGGATAAGGGTGATAGCACCTTAAAACCAACCAAGCTGCAAAAGCAATGAATATTAAATTCACGCCTAAATAGCTGGGTCTATGTGAAGCATTACTGTATTATAATTTTAGATTTGTCACCGATGGGACGCAGGTTTTAGTTGGAAAAACAAGGCATGTCAGAGCGGTCTTTACTCCACTGATAACGGTAGAGCCATAATAATCTTTAAATGATTGTGAATTTGCCTTTTGGTGGTCTTGCAAGAGGACAAATGCGAATAAAGCTTGTTTTGTTTGTGCTGGGACGTGTGATAAGGCAAGACAGTAAAAATAGGAACATGTAACAATGATAGGGAACTGCAATATTCTCTTTACCCATCCATGTCCCAGGCAGTGTGTATAAATGTTGAAGGACTCCCATCAGGCCGCTGTATAAATTAGCCAAACCCTCACTGTGCTGAAATCTATCCCCAACTGTTTGAGTGAGAAAGCAGAGATTTTTCCCTCCTTTTTTAGATTTAATTATCTTTTGTTGTTCTTTTTATCTACCTTCAAGGATTGTCCTCAGTGGGGGGTTAAAAGAATGGGAAGTGGAAAAGACAAGGGGGGGTGTGATAGTGAACACTGGGTATGTAGGGCTAGTTTGTCCTCTGTTTGATCTGACTCCTTACAATGACACAGCGGGAAATTAAATATGAAACCGAATTTAAACCACTGCTTAATGAACAACAGGAAAACAAAGTTGGCTCCATTTCAATTGAAGTGGAAAGTCTTTAACTTCTCCACAGAGAATTATCTCTTTAGTTCGGCTTAGTCTGAGGTAATTTTTGCTTCATTTAGACGCCGCATTTAGGGAAGTGTTTGATGATTTGTAATAAAATCCCAATTTCAAACCGTTTATCTTGCAAAAATATCTGGAAGCATGAAACCTATACAGACTTTGTTGTTAAATCCTGCAGTTTAATTACATCTTTTTGTATGTGTGTGACATATGAAGCGCACAAAGACAAGCTCTCCCACTTTATTGATTTTATAGACCTTCTGAAAGCTTACCTTTTCTCCTCAGAGAGAAAGAACACATGTAGGACATTAGCTGAATTGATGTTGGTAAATAATTTAGTATCAATCTTTACTGTATGTGCAGCCATTTGATGCAGATGTGCAGTAGAGATATAAACTTTATTTAATTTAAAAACTTTATTAAAAAAAATTAATCAATCAAAATCAATTAATCTGATTGAAAGAACACACGTTCAATAATGTTTAATAATAAAGTTCTACAGATCATTTTTCTTTCTCTGCCTTATGACCAACAATATTATTCTACCTGTAAACAAATCAGCAAATTGTTTAACTTCTGACAGGTGGAAATAAGGGGGAATAATTTCAAACTGAGAGAATACAGAATGCAACAAAAACAGTGTGGAATGATGCTTTTGGCAGGTGGAACTGCTCCCCTGCCAAACTGTCACCATTTAGGCCCTGATAACGCAGGTAATTGCATTTCCAGAAGAGCAGGAGCAGATGAAACATGCTGTGGACAGATACTGCTGGCACACTGGCCCCTTCTGTTGGAAAATTTCATTTTTCCACAAGGAAGCCATGAATGCTAAGGCTGAATCCAAATCCGTTTTTCCGCACTTTATCAGTGTGTGGCCCACCAAGTGGGGAGATGGAGGTAATTCATTCAGCTGAGACTCACCACCCTAATCCAATTTCCAGCCTCCCCCAGCAAGAGATAATTACAAGTATTAAAGCTGTTAGGACAGGGGGGAAAGGGCCCTCTCTCTGAAACTCTGCTGCAGGCCCTGGAAATATCGACTGAGCAGGGGGATTTCTGCTGGGAGAACTCAAGCTAAGGTATTGTTCAAAACTAAGAAAGTGTGTTAACTAATGAGGCAAAGGGAATCTCAAGGTATAAAAGGACACCCATAGCCACATGTCATAACAGACCCCAGGACTTTTTTTTCTCTTTTTTCTCGTGCATCACTTAAGCATGCACGAACAATTGGTCATTTTATGTGTAAAGACAAGTAGGGGTTCCTGCACAATCAGTATGCATATAATAGTCCTTGGAATGTCCCGCCGCTTTAAACTCCATATGAACTTCACGATACTGCTCTTTACTGTCAATTTAAATAAAATATAAAAATAATTTTGGTTCTGCCAAAATCTGAGTCTTCTACAACTACACAATTCAGATGCACAGCCAAAAAGGATGTAATTGTTTACTATTGTAAATAGTTTTTTAGTTTTTTCTATTCATTTTCTCTGTCCTCTCCTACACTCCAGCCACCTTACACCACTGGTAAACTACACCTCTTCAAGTCTTTGAAGCCACAATGGAGGTCTGAGGTTGGACAACAACACAGAGGGTTTCTTCTTTTTTTTCCCCTCCCTGTCCTTAAACTTTGACTCTTCAAGAAGCGGAAGCTGCATAAAACTCTAATTAACGGAAGCAGAGACGCTCCTGCGCTCTCCCATTCAGCACGCCACAATAGACAAACCTATGAAGCAGAACAAGGAATGGAATATTGAAGGAATGAATGGAAAGGCACCCAAATAAGAGACCCAGTGTCACCCTTGTCCACTCTCAGGTCCTGCTCCATATTGTGAGTCTTTGTTGAAGAGGGTCTGTCACAGGAGTCCTATTCTCTATTAATTACTGAAGATCAAAGACGCGTAGTGAAGAGCCATGCTGATGTAAAGAAACCACATTTCTATGAAACTATGAGCCATTCCAGCCAAATCTGTACACGTTTTTAGCAATAGGTTTGTATTGGGAGATTATGCATTTAATTTGATGCAGAAGATTTTAAGACACTTAATGCTTGTTTTTCTTTCCTAGATGGTTACCTTAGCTCTACTCTCTACTTACCACTCTCTACTTGAAGCTAAAAAGAAATACATTTCAGAGATGTCCCACAGCTCCATGCATATTCATACCAGCCATTTTAAAGTGGTGCTAATCCAGTTAATGTGACTAAAACTGGTCTTTTTCCATTGCTATTAAGACACAGGATAAGCCAGTTATCCCGGTTTGAATGTTGCGGTGATTCACGGAATAAGCTTTCTGCAGTGTTCCATCAAAAGAGATGGAAAACACATTTTTTTTTCTACACAAATTGGTATAATTCTGCTCTGACCTAGTTGTAATGAACGGAATCACATTCCCGCTGCAATCCAGAGTTTACGGTCATTATTTTGTTTGCCTCAAGCGACAAATGTTTCAAAATGTTGATAAAGCAGGACGACTTTTGACAAATAACACCTTTAACTAACAAGATTTTTCATAGCAACATAACTATTCACTTTCAACACTATACTGTGCAGTGTAAGATAACAATCACATGTAATGCATCAGCTGATTAATGATCTTACAGTAAAATGGCTGTTGCTAATTGCCCTTCTTATTTAAAGTAAATATGAAGAGGTATAGTGCTGCTAAAGGGCCAGAAATAGCCTCACTGCTCATATTATTTTACATAGTGACATTCCTATTTCTTACTCAGAATGTCTACTATTGTTTGCAAGCTTTATTTCCTTGAAATATTACCATGCTTGCTGCAGAGGGGGGAAACTGCACAGGGTCTTGTGTGAAGTTTTTAATATGTCACAGGCATAGTGCTGCTTGGAAATGCAGTGTATTTTACTCAGCCCCCAATAATCTATTCTGTTCAGCCAGGCGCATACATTGACAAATGTTTCCAGCATTAGGTATTTACCTAGTGGAATGTAATGGATGTAAAGAGTTTGAAAATGCCTGGCGCACTAACAGCATGGGCAGTAGCAAGACTATCTAGACTGAAGGGAAAATACACTATTCAAAACAGAATCAATGGTTCTGAAGGATGGTGTGTGTCTGTGTGTGCGTGTGTGTGTGCATGGTCATCTGCGTGCATGCATGTGTTCATGCTCTAAACTCTAAACCGCTGACTGTAAACTTACCATAAGTCACTCCAGACACAGTAATAGTTTCGGAACAATCCATGCAGTAAAAAATGTAAATATGTTTTCCTTATGCAAAGACAATGTAGAGGCATTAATTGTCACAAAGTGTTCCTGTCTGAAAGAATAAATGTGTACCATCCGCAGCTGTGGAGTGGTGAGAACTTATAGAAAGAGTTCCGGGCTGTGGATTTTCTTTTCTTTTCTGTTCTTTTCTTTTTGTTTTTTAACGAAATATTTGACACAGATTGAAACTGGGAAAATACTGTATTTTTATCTTGCCACACATTTAGTTATTGATTTATTATTCACGTGTCTGCTCAGTAAACTTAACGCAAACCAACCAATGATTGTTTGGAAAAAAATTGTTTTCTTCAGCACAAATTTTAGGGATCAGTATAATAATCTGCAAATTACTGAAATGAAATTTCCAATGAGGAAATATGATACGCAATATTCATGAATGTACGAATATATGAAATATTCTGTGTTATTAGATATTTTTGTTAACCATTGTTTTGCAGTGATTTTCTTCCTCTAAATACAGATGTTTTCCCATTACTTTGGATGTTTACATGCTAACTAATATTCCACATTTCATACAGGTCATATAAACAGGTTTGCTGTTTTTTAATGTTTACATGTGATAAACTGATATTTGACAGATTCAAACAACACCCCTTTGACATCAACAGTTCCTTCAGAATACATGTCTTGTTAGAGATTTTACTTTGCAAACAAACCAACAACCCAGCAGTTTTTAATGCAGAGGTGTGATCAATTTATAAAAGAAAAGGGCAGATTTTCTGGTTTGAAGCACAAACAAAGTCACAGTCCTCCTTTTAAACATCACGTGGATCATATATCAACCTACCAACCTTTTCCTTACTGTGTTTGAAGTTGATGGTTGCATAAAAGCATGGATGCTTTTTTAGGAATAATAGCAATAATGGAACATTTTGTGACCATTGTCCTAATAAATTTGATCAGAATATAATGGATATTAACAGAAATATGACACCAAATTACAAAGAGTATTGATGTTTTGTACCCAGGCTCTTTGGCCCTGGCTGAGACATGAGAGTTGTTGCTGGGACATTGGTCTGCTTTGGGACAGTTTGAAGGGGATGATCCCCAGTTCAGCTTGGATTCTCCTCCTCTGATCCTTTGCTCTCTCTTTCTCTCTCTTTCTCTCTCTCTCTCTCCTTGAAACTTCTTTTTCAGCCCTATAGATGCCTACAGCAGCCATCTCATTCATTACATGCACCATGCATCCTGTCAGATGTACAGGCGAGCAGGACACTTTCACACAAAAAGGGGTAAGCTAATTTTAAGTCTCCTAGAAGTAGTACTAACACTTTACTCTTCTAAATAATGCCTACACATGTGATTACTCTGAGTTGTTTTCGAAATAATCTGCTCCAAATATACGACTAAGTAAAAGAAACGGCAGGTCTCATATATCTTTTAGGAATGGAATTTATAATCCAGCCTACAACATGAGGGGTGCTATGATGTGCAGTCAATATATGGGTGGCACTCCCCATAAAGGCCTTGGCCTTCTTTCTGTGTTTGATTTATTGTCACAGTGGCTCAGCTCAGACGGCCTCATGAAACCTTTGTCAGTTCAGTAATGACACATGTATTTGCTATTTGGAGCCAAAACACTGTCACCTTTTTATTTCTTTTGTCTGTTTACTGTTACTAATTGTTTTGTTCTGACAACATGATGGTAGAGAAGGCGACACGTTGCCTTTTATTCTGTATTTTATAATTAAATTTCAATCAATCATTTCAAAACACAATTATTTGTCTAGAAACAAATTACTAAATAATTCCGTACCGATTAAAGAAAATCTTTTAGTCAAATCCTTTGTAGATTTAGATTTAGTTTTGCTTTTTTACTTTTTTTTCTTAATTTTTTGAGTCAGAGATGACTGACCTTTACCAAAACCCCCTTTGTAATCTGAGCCTTTGTTGCTCCAGACAAATCAAGCACAAGTTAATGATTAAACTATGAATCTATCAGACACTTTTCTATGGGAAAGTTTTAGGGAGGAACAGCTCAGCCTAGCTCAGCTATCATTAAAACGTGCTGACAGCGATGGGAGAGCAAGTTCCCACTTTGATCCGATGACAGACCTGAGCTCGGCCTAACGTCATCCTCCCGCCGTGTCCCTGATCTCTAAGCCAACAAACTCCTTCCAGTCAAAATCTGGCAAAATACACACTCATATGACAGATACAGTGTAGTACACAGAGGAGGGCTGGAGCAAAAGATCAACAAAAGTACAGAAATTAAAAGAGTTTGCGTCTCTTAATAAGAATTCAGATTCTCTTATGAAATAAATAACAACCATATTTAATTTTTTAAGCCTTGTTATGTTTTATCTATCTAATACATATCAGAGATACATAATTAAAATACATATTTACTTTTGATTATAAACATATTTTATTTTTCTATTATGGTGTTCAACTCAAAATTCATCACATCATGTTTAACTCTAAAAAAGACAGAGACAGAATAGTATTTCTCTGTAGCCTTTTGTTTTGAGAGATGAAACTTTATTGTTTCTCTTTGAAGAGATTTATCAGCAGCCTTAATCTTGTCCTGACTGGAGCCTCAGCGTTGGGTGACAGAGGTGTAAGTCAGCGGTAAGCAGCTGCTCTTGTGCAGAAATGAAGGTCTTCTGCTGCCCCCCAGGGGTTTATTGTGGAGATCACAGACTGCTCTTTGCTGCCTCATATAAAAGACCTCTGTGATGTGATACAGATTTAACATATGTATGCGGCCATGCTGAGGGAACAGAGCTCAGAACAGTTGGGTGGATATTGTGTGCTTTTATATGAATATCAGGTATAACTAACTGGTTTTCTTTTCCTCACAATATCTATTAAATCTGATTACACTGTGGTTGTGGGGCTGCTCAGTGTGATTCTTTGTGTGCTAACAATGCACATGATGCTGTAGTAACATCAAATATCTCTGTAAACCCATTTTATTGTGGCCCAGGAAAACAAATGTAACTGATATTTAAATGACAATAAGAGCATCAGTTTAATAGCATACATCCTCTGCTATTGGGTAAACATTCAGTCCAGCAGCAGAAACAAGTCTAGAACACCAAGCCATTTGTAATGACATCTAATTGAATCATTGCACAGAGCTTCAACTCACTGTAAGAAGATAAAACGCTGAACTGCATTAGGACGCAGAAATGCTCATAACAGCTGTTTTCCTTTGTGTTACAAAGGATATTGCTTTGTAGCAAGCAATATGTGCCATCAGTGACTGGTGGAATAATATTTGTGTTCCCCCCCTCAAACAGACACACTGTCACAAAAGCACTTGTCTACATTTTGTAGTTGCTTGAGGAAAATAATTGCCTTATCTGCAACTGTCAAAATGATGAATGCCCCGGAGAGCACCCAGAATTGACTGATGGAATTGGGGGAAAATCTAATCCCTGATCTGAACACTTTGTATAATACATTAACCCCTCTGGTACAATAGGCTGCACAGAAACAGATTTGTATAGACTTGTAGAAATAAATTCAACAGAGGCTGAAGGATCAATAAACGTCAGGAGTTATGGCCGCGTCTTTACAGAGTCAAAGGAAAACATTAAGATGTATGCAGGAGTTGTTGAAGAGCAGATGCAAGAGAATGTAATATAATGCAGGAATATCTGTTTTATGTGCCATATATTAAACTAGAGTTGATATGGATAAAGAGGAGCAACATAATTTATGGACAAAATAAGAACCAAAGGCCATTTACAATAATTTAGGATAAATAACAAACATGAAGTACTGATTAAAAATTGGACTCTCTTTGCTTCTGCTGCATTTTATTGTACTTTATTTCATAGATTTTCACCACATGAGGCTGAAAAACAATTCAAATATGAATTTTTTCATGAAAGTGGTAAAAAAAAATAATGTCGGAAATCAAAAATAAACAAAGAAAGAAGCAATAGTATCCAGAAATGTATCCTTTTAAGGCTTGCTGATATGCAGACATATTGCATATATATATATAATTAAGGCAAAAAAATATGATGCATATTGTGCAAATTTAATGTCGTCATTATAATGTTCGGTGTATAAATTGTGCTCAGATATAATGTAAACATCTCCTAATACTGTAAAACAATATGTTTAAATTGATGTAATTATCACTCTTCAAAAAATATATTACACTTTATTTTAAATACATTCATTTCACTTGTCATTTTGTTTAAATGCAATCTTATTTAAGGCTGAACACTTGATTATTGAGGAATCTGAAGGATTCAGTGCTGTAAATGGGCACACTGTGATATGCATAGGAGACTTCCTGTATCAGTCCACAGGCAGCAGAGTGGAAATATCACCCCGATATGAAGGGATATCGCTCCTAATTAAAAAAAAACTATATTAACTTTTTATAACCTAAATATTCTTAAATGAAGTTTAAAAAAAATCAAATATCTGTTCCCTACTTGTCAACGAGCTCTCCCTCTTTTTTGTCACACTTGGGTGGAATACATTATTAGGAGAGAAACATACCTGTAACAGGTTAATGACCTCACACTTTCCACACCATTTCACTTAGCGGGCCATAGCCAGGAAAAGCTAAACGCTTCACTCCCAGTTCACTAAATTATGAATTAGCCAAAAGGTGAGGCGATTAAAGATTCAACATTTTGTGGTTTGACCAATAGACGCTCTGCTTAGCTGATCTCCTCAGCCATTAGCTGAAAAGTGTCTTGATATCCATTACTGAGGGCATAAATATTGGAAGAGAAGAAGAAATAATCTAGAAATTCCCAATCAAAGTGTTTTCATACCTCAGAGAGAAATTACTGCACAATTTTCATCTTCATCTTCAATAAATAAATAACACATTGGAAAGCACTGAATCATAAGGATGTTAAATTATTTAAGAAATATTGCAACCATTTTTTTTAAACATTAGTTTCGCACATTAACAGGCTGGCATTTTCACAGCATTCTGTGGGCGCAGCGGTCTAGGCGTGTCAAACCTCCTCAGCCTTATCCGTCCTGTAACGAGCGCTGACAGGTCACATGCCACAAACTGAGATGTCTGAATAATGCGAACAAATGCTAAATCATTACAAAGCAGCCAGAGAGATCAGCGACGTGAAAGTGAGGTGTTTGTGCTTCCCCAAGGCTCAGTGGCATCTGTTGTACATGTGTGCAGCAGAAACAGCCATGTTTCACTGTATTAATCCCAATTAATTGTGCCTGTATCAGAGTAAACATTTGACTTTGAAGCACTACAAATCTGTCTGTACAGCACTGCAGCAAAATGAGTTATAAATCCTAACTTGCACACGTCTCCTTTTTCATCAGTGTCTTTCTTGTAAAGCCTGTTTGTCCTGAGCGCAGATCAGCAGAATAAATACAGCCTGCATGTCTCCCCTTAATTCTGTAAATTGGAGAGTTGTGAGTCAAATTACGCTCTGTTGGTTCAGCCTGAGGCCACCAGGGAGAGCTGTGCCTGCTTCTCAGAGTCACCAGAACAAACCACTCCAGCAGCAGCCTCACAATAAAGCATGTAATGATCACCCTGTCTTTCAAAAGTTCTACTATTCCTCCACAGTTGATGCTACAAAAATGCTGTCACAAGAAAAGGGTGTTTTGATGCCTCTGAGTTATTTTTCACCTGGCAAAGGAATTATGCACATGAAACCTCTGCAGGCTGTGAGGTTGTTGGGGTCTGTTGCTCCTTCTGACCATTAACTGAGGATTAGTGCTGGTGAGGCACACATCTCTTTGAAGAGGTAATTCCTCACACTTCCTTGCTATAGAAAATCAGGAAGCACTCACAGAAGAAACCATCCAGATGGTCCAGACAAGGAAACCAGTGCACATTTTTTATTATTATTATTATTCAGTCACAATTAGGACTGTGGCCATTGTGCAAACTTAGCCCATCAGAAAATTCAAGGGGACATCAGAAATAGGAGGAAATACTCCCAGCCTGAGCCGTCATGCAGTCATACTTACAAGTGAAGAGGGTGAAATGGGAAACTTCTTTGTTTACAAGTTTGTAGAGTCACTGGGATTCAGCACAGTTTGCCATATATCTGTCAACACAATATATCTGTGCGGGTGTGAGGCTGTAAATTGAACAATAAAAAGTTGTTGGAGAGGAGAAGATCATCATGATGTCACATAGAGACAAAATATATACGTTAGTTAAAGTGATGACTGGGCGTGGATCATTGTGCTGCTGCTGCTGGACAAGGTTTAGCTGTTAGTGGTATATGTTGGAAGATGCTGACCTCTACAGGGACAGATGGTAATAGACAGGTCTCTCCAGACTGATCCGTAGATTATGTTGGAACTTTAACAATTTAATGTCTTTGGTGTATAGAGGCCACACAAAAACAGCAGATTTCCCTTTGGTTTTCTCAGGTGGCCTCTCTGGTAAATTGTTAGCATGTCACCCAAGCCGAGCATACAGCATTGTATATAGCTCTGAGGGTTTGTTCACTTACTTTCAGAGCTGTTGTTGTATTTTTGTTCTTAAAATCAGTGACTGTGTAAAACCAGACGCAGCTTAAATTAAAGGTTGCACATGAAGTTTGCACGTAAACTGAGAGTTTTGAGACAGTTGTGCAGTGGGTGTTTACTCCCTGTTCAGTTTGACGTGCAGTCAAAGCACAAACATATGAATTATCTCTTTTAAGAGGTGCAGTTATGCTCTTACAGCTTTGGTTTCTCCCAGTAAGGAGTCTATAAAGTAATTCATTGGATCGTATTATGTGTGTTTTATCTTTGTTTTGATGTAACAGCAATTTAACTATTAAGGATTATTGCAAAAAAAATATATCTTTTAAGACAGGAAAATCAATCAATACTTTAACAGATTTTCCCATCTCTTGTGCTTGTTAGCGTTGCTCTGAGAAAATAAAAGCTAATAAACGGTAAATGGTAAAAGAGGTAGTCACGGCAACCTCCAATAAAACAAACAAGTGCAAATGTTTAAAATGTTACACATGAGAGCATGTTTACACTTTTATGATCTGTTTATGGCCCATATTATTCTTATTTTATTTAATTTTGTTTACTGTAGCTTTAAATAAATACACTGTAACACAGGAAGGGTTTTAAATACTGTGTAATATGCATATAATTTAGTTTCTGTTGCCATGTGTGTGATTTTCATCCCATCGCAAAACGTTACATTTATTAAAAAGAATTAATAATAATAAAACTTTTCATTTGCTTAGATTATCTGCTTAGATTACTCTGAATGTCTCTGTTGTTCACATACACAGTGCTTATGTGTATTTACTAATTTGAAAATAACAAAATAAATATACATCAGTCCACACATAAGGTGGAGCTCAAGTCTGACTTTGGGTCCTTGGTTTACGTGTAAAACCGGTCAACCACGCTGTTTTTAATCCATTGCATCTATACATTAACAATAAAATACCTTGCCTTGTTTTTTTCGGTGTTTCGGTTAACTTGCTGAACCCATTGTGAAACCTAAAATAAACTATTTTCATGAAAATCAAGCTTTGGCTTCTATATCACATGCTATGTTATCTTTCTTTGTAACCAGGCACCAGCATGTGACCCAGCTGGAGAGTCCTGGGAGCCACAGTCACAGCTCACACAGCTCACCCCCCGGCTTCAAGCTGCTCCCATCAGATTATCAGCCGCTGGGTTACACGTCAGCTTGCCAGAGATTTGATTAGTAGCATCTGTGAAAGAGAAAAGTCAAGGGTGAGCATGGGAACTGGCTGCGAGTAACCGGCCATTGACGAGCCACACAGGAGACACGCGTTCCTTGTGGTTCTTGCTGGCAACAATCGTGTCATGTAACTCCACTTTCTACGATGTCTCATCTAACATGAGACATCGTATTATAATTTGAATCAGATAATAATTTGACATTGTAGTTTACATTTATTTTTATTACAAACATACACTTACTTAATACTTAAAATAACCATGAAACCAATGAAAAAAAATATTTTAACACCATAAACATTCTTTTTTTTACATTCACAGATGAACTGTGCCGAATTTCCTAAATACAAAAAACTAGGTGTTCCATCTTCAAAGCTCGACTGCAGCCCTCGGAAAAGCAAAGAGAGTTGTGTTTCCCCCTCAGAGGGGCCTCCTTCCTGCACAAACTAACCCAGTACCAAGGTGGGTGAAAGATGGTAAATAGGAGCAGGGGGGAAGGGGGACCCTTGAAATTTTTGTAGACACGGTAGTGGTGGTTAAAGCTCAGGTGGTATAGAGAGTTAGAGCCACAAGTGTCCTTAAACAATAAACCAAACCACAAATTGCTCCTTACGCTAACCCCAAATGACCTCCTGAATCCCAGCGGTTTACACAGTGCAACACAAAACCCACACATTGTCAGGCCGCGCAAAGAGAAGAGCTCTGAGTCCAATCACACTGGTGCTCATCTGTCATCAGGCATTAATGAAGGGTCCTGGCCTTACCACCTGTTCTGCACATTTTAGTGGCACACAGATGTTTTTGTAGCTGGAGGGGACACGGCTCTGAGGCCGGCAGTGGTTGTGCTGTGCGGTATGTGCAGCACCCGTCCAGTTTGCCATGCCCCTGTAGTTATAATAGTAATAACAATGATAATATGTCTTCTCTGTTCTTTGTTCAAAAGTATGCACACCTGAATCTGTCCTCTCTGGGGCATGCAGGTGCACAGCGCTGAAAAAGGGCTTGTACTGTATTGTGTTGCCCAACTGGACAGCTTTTTTTAATTCTGCTGGAAAACTAGACTGCAACTACTGAACCTGTCCTTTCAGGGCACAACAGTGGTCGACACACACAAAATGCAAAGTGCAGTATTATCGCCATATTATTGCCAAAATAAGACAAAGATTGGCAGAGGCAGAACTGGGATGAAACAATATCGTATTCTCCCTCAATTTCTTTGATAAGGATCTTGCAATAAAAAAAGTAAATGTTAGCTTGCTCTTTATATAACACTTTTCTCTGAGGGGAATTTAGCTCTGTACTTTATCTGCACCCTCCAAAAACCACAGCCTTGTGCACTAGAAATAGAGCGGCTTTGTGTATGAGAAATGGTAGAGGCAAAGGTATGAAAATGTTCCTTCTCTTCCTGCTGCTGCAATCACAGTAAGTGGCCACTTTAGAAAGGGCTGAGTTGTTTCCTTTCTCTAAAAAAATTTACTTACACTGTATATTTAGAGGAGACAGAGATAGAACAGGACAGAAGACAGAAGAAGACATTTTGTAATGCTAAATTAAGTGTGTAACAAGATACGTTTTTGCGAAGATTGTTAGCGAGGCTGCTGAGTAAAGGTAGCCAAGCTAAGCTCAGCTTGTTTTCTCTCTAATAAAGCCAAGAGAGCTTGTTAGAAATAAAAGTGAGCACAGAAGCTACAGGGTTTATACTGCAATTCCCTTAATGTCCACAGGGGTCACTGTTACCAAATATTGTCTGATTCTTGAATCTAGAAATCTTCTTTAAATAGCATTTTAAGTAAATGTTTGTAAGATTAAGCCTGACGAATGACCATGTGTTCCTCATATTGCTCTTGAAGGAGTTACTGCCATAGCTGGCACACAGGACAGGGTTAAGTTAATTTTAGCCATGTTGTTTGTGCTTAAATGTGGACATAAGTGTGTCATTAATGCAGCACACTGCTCTGTTTGTGCCACTGATCCTATTAGATGTGTCACAGAATAATAAATATTTAAAAAATGACATCTCCACATCTCCGGAAACCCACAACAGGGTGCCACAGACTGTAATTATAGTTCAACTTGCAATCAAAATAAACTGTCTGCATTCCTTGGATACATGATTTGCAGCTTCTTTTTTAAGAGCAAGAGACAAACATCAGAGCAAGGAGAAAGGTGGTAATAAAAGTCCACAACTGGATGTCTGAGGTTCGGTTCACCACTTATGTTTCCTCAATGTAAAAACGGACACTCATTCTGGTCCTCTGCAGACATTTACTCTGCATCTTTATTGAACCCTTTCATCTGTGGCAGCCATGCAGCGGCATCACATGGCGGGTGCTCACATGGCATCTGTTACGTCAAAAAAACGAAGAGGCCTGTCATTAAGATTAATCTATAATTGGTAAATGCATCAGCACCACATCTTATGGGAAATGGGAATATTGTGTATGATGCATGATGTTTCTCATTAGACACCCCTGCACCTTCTGCTGCTTTTAAGCCTGAAATGCCTGTTTTTATTGTGACTAACAGTGGGAGCAGAAAGGCACTTAGACTCTGTTTTTGGACCTGAGCCAGCAGTGTGGGACAAATGGAGTGACCCATTCAGTAGCACTAAATTTTTTTAAAGACCTCTTCACTCTAGCTAGCTGCTGACACAAAAGGAGGTATTGATGTAAGGAAAGACTGAAGCTTTGTGGCCGAAGAAGCTGTTCTTTCACAAACCTTAATTCAAAATGCAAATGGTGGTGCTTACAGTAGGCCCATTTTGTTTCAGCTATGCGATATTTTAGTAACAAACAACCCAGACTTTTAGGAAATAATGATGTTTTATGTGATGCTGATATAGAGTTTTAACATTACAGCCTTCTGTAATGTAAAAATCCATACAAAAGCACAGTGTCCAGAGCCCTCTTAAAGTTCTGTGTTTCTCTAGCAAGGAAGAAATTTGTTCTGGAGCCTTAAATTATCTGGTTTAGGAAAGGATGAGGAAGGGTGTAGAGGAAACGATAAGTAAATACTGGAATGACACCTATTCAGTCAGAATCAGATCAGCCTTTTGTCATCTTGTTTTCTTTGCACCACCTGCTGACCTAACCCCAAGTATTTACTTTATCTCACCCCTCACCCACAAAGCCATTGTTTGTGTTGGAGAAGGGGGGCTGAGTGAAGCTAAATGCCATGCTACTTTGACAAACACATGAAATGTTGATTTTAAACCAGAATGGACATCTAAATTTAGAGAGGCCTTTACATTTCCATGTGGGGCTGAGGTGTTGGCAGTGCTGTGCATAAATACTGAGGTCATAATGATAAACGATAAAGGGTGTTCCAGGAAAAACAAATGCAAACAAAGGAACCCAAAGTTGGGAGGTTACAAATTTGCCTGTATTTGGAGAAACTCCCTGGTGGTTACCCTCCTGCCCTGTAACTAAAATAGGCTGTAACTGAAACACTGGATTTGTTTTTTTTTTCATGAATTCAATAAGATTTACAGATTATTTTAAACAGATTTTTGGCTAAAACCTCAGAAAGGGAGACTTCATAGTTTTGAAAACTGGTTACTGTGTGTTTTTTTTATTCAGCCACCACATTCATTACAATTATTGTTATTTTGTGTTTTTATACTTTTTGGTGGTTGTAATGGTCAGACAGCTTGAGCTTCTGCCCACATCTTGGAGTCAATTTTAACATGTATTTCAGGGAAAATGGCCTCCAATTTCCGTTCCGTCAAAGGTTTTTAGCGCAGCTGTCAGCCACAGTGGAGGCTATAGAAGAAGAAAAAAATGGATTACGTGCCACATAAGTAACAAATATAAAACATTACTCAGTACTTTATTGAGTCATGATATAAATACTTAATTGTTGCTTAATTGTAATTTTAAAACTCCTCTGTGACACAATACACTTACACATTGTCAAACTTCTCTCTAGATGAGTGAAGATAGATAAGTGGGACCGTTGGTGTATGACAGGGAGAAAAACAGTGTTCATACACATGCAACACTGCTTTCAGCAACTTTATTGACACAACAGCGCAGCTGTGCCCAGGAACCCAACCACATCAGCTCGTTTGATGTCTGTCCCATGGTTGTATATGGAGAAAAATAACAGCGCTCATAAATCCACAGGTTACCATTTCCTGTTCAAGCACAAAATTAGAAAAAAAGAAAGTCTTGCTTTCTGTTCACATACACTTTATAAATTGTCAATAAATGGCAGCAGAATGCAGGCTCAAAAATATTGCTTCTTATACACAGATTTTAAAGCTGATGCAATGTAAAGCTTTCTATACGCATATGTCAAATCAGCAGTATTAGAGGTATATCCATTTGTTTACCATGACTTATAGAAAATGCATTGTCTCTTGCACAGTGATATTCTGTCCCCACTTCTCACACAGTTGCTTATTATCTCACCCAACAACCTGAGTTTTATGAATTGCATTCCTCAGTGTGCGATCATTTGCCATGTATTTAGATTTATGTCTCCTCCTAAACCATCATTATCACCCACAACAGCACATGTTTTATGTGCAGCTCCCAGACATGTCTGAATTACCTCAATTTTGTGTCTGTTTATCACAGCTCTTACGCACACTATCATTCAGATCCCTGCTTTTGCATATTTCTAACCCCCTCACAGTTGGTGGTTCGATCCCAACTCCTCCCTAGTCACTGTTGTGTGTTCTTGGGCAAGACACTTCACCCTAGCCTGTGGCGCGCCTTGCTAGTCATTGTATGACACTGCTTGTGCAGCAGCCGTAACGAATTTCCCTCTGGGATTAATACAGTATCTAAAATAAAAAAAAAAAATAAAAAAAACAGAGAATGAGGGTGTGGTTACCTAAATGCACCCATTTTACTGTGGAGGAGGGGGGCTGAGAAGGTTTTAATTCAGTGGAAAGTGGTTATTCTATATTTGCCCCAACCATATAGTGACTCCACCCTCCACACGTCCCACATAAAGTCCCTCCAGTATAAGAGTTTAGGAATACTGAACCTCTCCTCATTAGGTATGGACCCTGATGCTTCAGACCTGGCAATGCCTTTTTACATGAATAGACTGGACTGTTGAGAGAGAGAGAGAGAGGGGTTTGTGTGAGGGCTTGGATGAATGAATAAATGTTAAGACAAAAAATATCCATTCTGTGAGAAAAGAGAATAAAAGTACAAACTTCACTTGAACCCCCTTCACTTACATGGCAATAAACATGATTCTGATTCTGATTCTGATTCTGAAAAAGGGAAGCCTGTATGAAGGACTGCCTCTCTGCATGTCTGTCATGACGGGCGGGGTCAGGTGGACCAAAATGACTTGGACCACATTATATGTAAAGTTTGGGTAATTACTAGGTTGGGAGACATAAATAGCCAGGCCCACAGTGGTAAACACTGTGGAAGTCAGTGCAGCTGCCTCTACAGTATCCTTCCTTACTGCCTCCTTAGAGACAAACCAGTCGGCGTACTGCAAGCTGAAACATTTGGTTAAATAGTTAATAGTTCGGTTAAAAAGTTACTTTGAATGACGATTCAAATAAAAGTAAAGAGTGGCTGTGTTTCACACAATGACACTGACTCTTGGTCTTGCAGAATTTCTTCAAATGCATTTTTCTCAAGAAAAGTGAGTGCTAATAGATAAGGTAGCAACCTAAACTAGTAGATTTACATTGAATCACAATGCAGAATGTCTGAAGTTTGTGGTATTTCTGTAACATGTAACTGAAAATTGAAACATTATTGTCTGAGAAAATACATTGAGGCCATTGGTCTCAACGTCTTATCGCCTACAGAGGTTCTAAGGACAAAGTAGCACATGTAGGTTTCTACTTACAGTATGGTAAAGAGGGCAGAAGCTCACTGAGCAAGAGCCATGCTATGATCTGGACAGACTGACAAATACCACATTTACAAGGGACAACCTTGACATTTCTGAGCCATAATCCAATTCCAATTTCTACAGCAATTCAGAGCCACAGATGAGTCTTCTGTCCAGCACTTTCAATACTAGTCTGAGGGCTTCACAACAGCTCATCTAATAACCAAATTACCATGCTGAATAGCACTGCTGTGCTCTTATTTGAGTGTCAGGAGCTGTTGATTCAACTGTGGTCATTTTTAAAGCTGTACTGCTGATAGACGAATACTTGGCGCCTACTTGTTCCCCTTTGCTAATATCATTTCTGTAATTTGGTGTGACTGCATTAGCAAACACAGGGTGTAAGTTACAAGCAGATTGTCAGTGAAACACGAGGGGTTCTACAGTCTTCACAGGTGTTCGATTTTACCCTCCCTTAAAAATGACGTTTAACAGTAAATGTAAAAGGAGGTTTATTGCAACAAACACAATTCAAGAAGCACAGACTCAAAATCAGCAAACAGACTGCTGGGCCAAAATATCATCACCAGCTAAGAGACTTGTGTCAACAGACAGAGACCTGCCGACAAACCTTACACAATCCTGCAAACCAGCTGCAATTGGAATGTTAGTACAGTAGCAGTGTAAACATCTGTTTTACATGATGGGTCCTTACAGTCATGAAAACAACTTCAAAGAACTTTTAGCCAAATTACACACATGCATGTACAACAAACTACAGTATAGATGTGCAAAAAAACTATCCCTGTAGAGAGGGTGAAAGAGCCTGTGGAGCACATTCAGGCCTGCAGTCATAACGACCTATTAGCAAAGGCAGGAAATAAATAAATTAGCATAGGACATTGCTTCTAAATCTTAATTTACTGCAGCTTTTGTTAATAAATGGGGAGTTGTTGGAGACTGTGTGTTTAAAACTACTTCCTATCTTTCATAAAACCCGCAGCTATCTGGACTTTACAATTTATTATGGGACAGGCTTTCAGGATAAGTCGACTGCACTGTTTGAGTTGGAGAGAAAAATAAATTAGTGCAAAAACATTCCTGTTTTTCCCATAACCTGTAATCACAAATTCAAGCACTCTTCCTTAACAACTATTTCCTCCATTAGACTATTTTAAATAGTAAAAAAAACTTTAAATAGCAGACTATGATAAAATATATAGCTCTGTATCAGAAAAAAGATCCTAATAAATATCATTCAAAGCAGAGTTCTTAGAAAAAGGCACAAGTTCATGTCTATTAGTGTCTATAAAAAGTTGAAGACTTTATCCTCAATCAGACTAACAGACTTGTCTGTTAACATCTCTTCACTGCTCACAAATTTGTACCCAAAAAGCTTCAGCGTCGGCCCACACACTCTCTGTACGACTTGGGCTATCTTGAATGGTAGATTGAATCTCCATTTCTCTACTTGTTCAGAGGAGTTTTTCTGAGTGGAGTAAACGCCGCTGGTCTCCTTGGAAGCCTGAGTGTTCCTCAGAATCCAGGATTTCACCTGAGGAGTGAAAGGGATTCCTGTAAACTTGTACATCTCTGATGCTTTTCTCATGGGGAACCGAGCGATGTCCTCGTACCGCACCAGCATGTAACGCCTGCGCAGCCATGGTGGCTGTCTAAGGCCGACCTCGGCAGACATCCTGATGTTGTCACAGTTGCCTTTAAGCTTCTTCACCTCATCATCATCAAGAGGCACATCCCCCCCTGTGGCCCACTCCTTCCAGTTCTTGTATTTGGCTGCAAAGGCCACCATGCGTGAGGCCAATACAGCCCGAGGATCCCGAACTAGCTGAATAAATTTGATGTCAAGGCGTGGGTCCTCAGCCAGAGGACGCAGGGTCTCCAGCTGCCGCACCCGAACTGACTTAATGACCCTGTGCTCCTTTTTGAGGCAGGACTCAGATGCCATGGTTAGGTTCAGGGGCCCACAGCGTCGGCTTCTGCAGTGATATCTTTCAAAAACTCCTCTGATGACAGGACTACAGACAGACGGCTCACACAGAGAGCTGCTGGACTCCCTGCGGAATAGCGCTGCTGTGATGTGGTCTACAGGGAGAGGATCGATGAAACTTTCCAGCAGGGAAAAGTTGCAGAGGAAAAGCTCCTGGAGCACATCCCGGTATGCCTTGGCTGCTGCTGTGGCATTGGTGCCTCCGGTCTCCAGAGTCAACATCTTTTCCACGTGCCACAGGGGCTCAAACAGGTAAAACATGTTGTCATCCTGCTGGTTGAAAAACTCGCCCACAAACGAGGAGCCAGTCCTGGTGGTGGCTAACAGGAGAATGTGCTTCCTGCCCCTTATTGCCACCTCCTGGTGCTCACTGTAGTTCTCCAGTCGCCTCTTCATCAGCATGAAGTCCATTTTGCTGAGAGAAGGGGAGGAACCATTGTGCTTCACCAGAATGTGGGAGAAACCACTGGGCTGTAGAGGGGTCTGGGTGGTCTGCTTTAAGGTGAGCTTATCTGACACCCTGTAAATGTGACAGGAACACCAGTTACAGTATCTAATCTTGTTGTTGAACTAAACATCATGTTTACTTTCTGCCTAACACTTCCATTCATTGACACCTGAAATGGACTCACCTTGAGATAATGTTGTTTTCTTTCTCAATGATAACAAGTGCCACAAAAAAGACAATGGATATTGTGTATTTGATCCTCATTCTTGGATGTAGCTGTGGCTGGGTGTGGTGCTGCTTCTTAATAGATTCTGCCAATCTCACAGGTCTCCAGTTGCCTTCTTAAAGAGCCTTCCAGTTATTTGTATTCCTCGTTGTATATTGTATATTTCATCCTGTAAATGAAATGGACATCAAGCTTGTCAGTTACACTTTTTTGCACAGCTGTGAACAACTACTGTGTCTCAGTACTTCTTCTTTTGAGGGAAGTTGACACCCCATTGTTGGACATAAAACTGTAAAACTGCATAGTAATGCCGAGTCAAAGTCGTGGTTAAACAGAGCCTCTTCTCCTTTTTAGGTTTAATTTCTTTTTCTGTCAGATATGCAAATAGTCACTGTATACAAAACAGGTGTTTACCCGGACAAAAATATCCCCTATTAAAGAGATAAAGAGAAAATTCAATGGAATCTAAACCACTCCCTACCAGGAAGTTCTTGTTATCTCTAAGTGCACCAGTGCATTTCAAGAACATGCCCACCCACCATGCAAGAGTGAGGACTAGTGCACATTTATGAACTGTATTTATAAGTTAGAACAAGCAGGCAACAATAACTATGTAGGCAATTAAACTGCATTTCCACAAATGCAACGCTAAAAAACGCAAAAAAAAAACTGACTCGTCTGGCTCGCAGTGATAATCCTCCACCTCCAACTGGTGTAGGTAACAGCAGCTTGATGTCCAAACTGCCAGCTGTTCCTCCCTGTCAACACTGGGAGGATGTCTTGAACAGAGACCCTCTCTGTGATTTGGGCTACTGGTGAAGACTGACACACGTCTCTAACAGGTATAACTGTGCTGGAACTGAAGGGGAAAGCCTGCTTGTTACAGAGCCATAAATTACAGTTCTCTGAGTCTGGCAGCCATTCTGTACTGTTCTGAGTCTGAAGAGAGAAGGCAGTTAAGATAAGGTGGATTTAATGATGCTTCTTTGTGAATATCTCACACATTCCTGTAAGATTAATATAGCATACTTTAAAAACTGGCAGCTTGACTCTTATCCTTGACTAATCTTCAGATTTTAGCATAATCCTGCCTTGTCTGCCAGTGAATGGGTCAATAACACAGCAAGAGTTAATAGGATGGCCCTGCAGAGCTACAAGGTACTCAAGTGTTTGACATGAAACAAGCAGCAATGTGTGGGAAAGCCTGATTCATGACCATTATTTCTCATTTCTGGTTTCTGTGCAACACATCTGGAGGTCCAGTTCTGACATCCTGTTGCAACCTCTGTCCTGGGCCAGTTTGTAGCACAGAAGCCGGTCCAAATGACTGCAGTCTAAACAGAGGGAATGGTTGGACACGGTATGTGAAATTCTCTGAGTGGGAATGGGAAGTTTACAGCTCCAACAGAGCGCTGTTGACGTGGAACACCGTGTAATGAAAAGGTGAACAGCCTGAGCACTGAGACACGTTTTTCACTGGGAGGAAAAGTCAGCTCTGTCTTGCACCACCCTGCCGCATGCCACAACCACAAAGGTCTCTTTACACAGGAGTGACTCTAAACCCCCCCTTCGGGCTGAGACTGCAAAGTATAAACTCCTGGGTCATTCACACGTCACAGGGTCAGTGCGAAGGTTCTGGATGTAACAAGTCAAAAAGTCGCCTGCACCAATGGAAATCACTGATGCCAATAATGGTTGTTTAACAGCACAGTATATTTGTTCTGATGTATTTTTTACTAGAGTGGTAAAGGACAAATTATGACTGGCTGATAGAATAAGACCTGAGTGGATGACAAAGATTACAGCAGTCTGTAATTCTGCTGGTTAGAACGTGCAGTTTTCCCCATACAATTTGAAATAAAAATATTCTACATCACCAATTCATCAAAAAATAAGTAGTCTGATGTTTTGTCATTTCTGTGGTAAATTAGATGTACACCAATTATCTCAGCTTATTGCATCTGCTGTGTAAAGTTAAAAAAATAGAAACACATGAGCTGACATTCTTGAATATTCACAAACCACTGAGGCATATGACACATTTGATCATCTGCTCATAACAAAACCGCCAGAGCACCATTTATCATCTTGTTACAAATGCTTTTAATAGCTGCCTCTTATTTAATGTAAATCTTATGTG
Source organism: Parambassis ranga (assembly GCF_900634625.1). NCBI lineage: Eukaryota > Metazoa > Chordata > Actinopteri > Ambassidae > Parambassis > Parambassis ranga. Next base: position 7,858,861 of record NC_041039.1, on the reverse strand, counting down.
AAGACAATTAACTACCCAGCACCCTAGCCCATTTTGCAGGAGATTGTACTGTGCACACTGTACTGTATGTGCACTGTGTTAACAGACTGTTCCAGATCTCATTGGCCAACAGATGACAGGACTTCTTTAAATACAGCATGTAAAGAGATGTATTTTGAATGTAAAAAGACAGTAAACCCTGGTATCCATTGTTGTAAAAAGTCCTGGATGAACTGATTTTTCTAGCCATACTCTGAGATGTTGGAATTCAGATTTTAATCTCAGGATAATCTCAAATATTAGTTTATTATATTATTAGTATTACTGAATTTTCTGATTTTAATCTTTTTCAGCATTGTAATTATTAAGTAATTAGTCGTTTTCTCATTTCAATGAGAGCTACTTTTGTCTATGGTAACCAGTAATTTAAGTCCAACCTTTTGCTTTATAGGTCTATAAATTACTACTAATGAATTAGTTTAGTATATAGGCACAATCAGGTGTTAGAGATGGGTGGAGGCATTCTCTGTAGTTGATTTAGGTAAAAAAACAAAAAAAAAAAAACAAGCAAACAAAAAACACTAGAACATATCAAAAGACAGTGAAGTTGTAAGCTTTGCCATGCAAGCAAGCAGGTTAGACTTTTGCAGTTGGACAGCAGATCCAAGAACATTGGCATTTACACTTTTACTGTGGCCTGGGGGCAAATGAGCTGTTACTTTACTCCACAGAAGTTCTGCAGACTTCTAATAAAAAAGCTGCATGTCTTGGGGTTCATGTGCTGCATTTAATGATCATAAGGATATCAAACTTTCTGTTGTGTTGAGGAGAAGACACGTGTCTTTACTGTGAGCTACATCACATTTGCTTTAACAGTCCTCTTATCCGATGGTGTTAGTAAAAAAGTGTCATTCAAATGTGCAAAGAACAGCTTGCCCGCTCTCCATATACCCACCATTACGATGAGCTGCGGTGTCTGAAGGCGTCCCGCTTTTCATCCGTGAAGTTGAGCGACTCCTTGGAGAAATTAATCCCATTACTTCACCAGACTGATTCACATGTGTGGCAGAAAACAATCCGGTCCAAAACAAGCGGCGGGGCTGATTTTAGTGAGTAAAACCTGCAGATCGGATTGATTCATGTTTGAGGAGGCTGCAGGTCAGGCTGCCCGGTGAACTGAATGACATGTCTGTCCGACAGTTGCGACTCACTGAATCACACACGAGAAACTTTGGTCCAAAGGAGCGGAGCTTCAGGCAGTGAGCGCACTGACACGGCCCCTTACAGAACCAATGACAAATGACTAATGTGATTCTATACGCTTTAAACACAACATAATCAATGTGTCAATACATTTACAATAGAGCGTTGGCCTAACCATCAATTTTTGACTTTTTGGGCGATTTCAGATTTCAATAGCGCTTCATTTAAGCGCAACAACAGGACGCGCACTCCACCTAGTGGCGAACAGTACATAGTGCATCTTTTTACAAGACATGCGAATGATTCTGTCAGTTTTTATATTTCATGAAGTCTTGCAAATGCAGCACATTATAACGTCATATACCAGATTTTTCAAACCAGAACATCACAAAGGGAACTTTTCTACCATATTTGACATCTAACATTAGTTATTACAAAATATGCTTTTTAGAAAATATCTGGAATTATATCCTAATATATAAAATATCCAACAGTTGTAGCCTAGTGCCGCTTATAATTATTGCAGTATAGGCATCACTTTTTTCACATACTGTATATAGGCTATGCTTTACACTGCATCTCGTACACAAACATAGGCTACTGAAGCGCACTGACACTGAATATTTTTTAAATGTAATTATTTAACTATTTTTTAGTAATTATTATTATTAACATATTGGTTTATTTATATAGTTCAGTATCCTAATACCTTTTCAACCATGCATTACCGTTTTATGAAATTATGAAATGCTCCCTGACTTTGAACTACATTTCCCGTCGAACCTGTCGCTCAATGATGACGCAGAGAATTTTCAGGAAGGTTGCAAAACAATTGCGTCAGAAACTTGCGCACTTCACTCTCTGTAAAGGTGAACGACAGACGTTGTTGTTGGTATGTCACGTTGTACTTACTATGCTTTGTGTTTTAAAGTAAGCAGTCATTTAACACAATTTTAAGTTATAATGTTAACTTGTTTGCTGTAGAGTGCAGGTTGCTACTAAGCTAATGATTAAAGTCTACGTAGCTTGTGCTGCGCAATGGTAGCTAGCTTAGTTACGTGCTAAATTATACAAACATACACAATATTGTTATTTTAGTTATATAATCAATTACTTTTCTATATTCTATCTGTAATGGTTTTTATTGCAGTTTAACTTCTCGTGTTTCACCAAGTGTCTTTGTTGGTCTCACTTTCTCACAAATTGTGAAGATAGATAAGATAAGATAGAAAATTTGTTAAAGCCGGAGTGTATTATGTCTCTCAGCTAACTGCTTATTTCTCCTTTAGACTGATACTGGATAATCACATATTATGACCATGTTGGCGGCGAGGCTGACATGTCTGAGGAGTGTCCCGCTCGCCGGGCTCCGTCCTGTCTTGACACAGGGATCTTTAGCCCTGAGAACACCTACCCTGAAGGCCTGTACGCCATTGCTCAGACCCCAGCAGGTACTGTCAAGTTTGTCTGCAACATTTCTGTTTTTGATTGTTGTATTTGTTCAATTATTTTGACCAGACTGTTCCACACGTTCCGTGATTAGACCTTAGATTAGATTAGTCATAGGAAACTCTTAATTAGTTTGATTGCCGTTGCTAGGCAATTCCAGGTCAACAACTAGTTTTTCAAATATTAAGCAATTTCGTTGTCATTCATTAACATGGGAGTCTATGAGAGAGCCCTCCCCCTACAAATGTCAAGCTACAGACTCCATTTCATTAGATTCATTAGATGCTGCTCTATTAAACTTGTATTCAGAATTGTCTAATTCCGAATCGTCTCCTCTGCTGTTACCATGCTGACACACAGAGGCATACAAAGCTCTGAATTGCTCTGATTCTCCAGCAATTCAGAGCAATCCTTCACATCAACATTAAAAGAAAATTCAAAAAATTCATTCATTCAAAAAAATGCTTCAGCTGCAGCAATCAAACTTGCATTTTCTTCAGGAAATGCCCTTTTCTAGTAGTATGTTCTCTTTTCAGCTCACAGGCTTAAATCTACCACTACAATCTTTGTCCTGTGATTGTCATGTTTTTGCTATTATGCCTCATCTTAGTTGTTTAAATGTGGATAAAAGCATTTCTGATAAATTATGTTATCAGCAATCATGTTTGCTTCAGTTGGCATCCTGTGGAATTTTGTAAAAAAACAGAAATGTTGGCCCCAATACAGAGTGATCCCTAGTATAGGAGTGAGTAAAATATTATGATGGTAGAGGTGAGAAATTAAAATTTACTTGCAGTGTCCACAATAAACTGCACTAATCTAACCACTGCCTAATACAATAGCATACAGAAGATGTTAAAGGCTTTGGGGGAACATTATGTCTTATCTGGCATTGTGTTTTAATAAACTAACAGTATTGTTTAATAGCTATTCAGTTTCTGTCTACTGAAACATTAAGTACAGGTTGCATCATTTTACCTTTAAAAAGTTTATTCTTCTCTCCTCAGGGTTTTTCCTCAAAGGCCAGATTTGGTTTCCGCCGTGTGAGGTCAGCCAGAGACCAGCTCAAAGAGGCAGCATTTGAGTCGGCAACAGATACAGCCATCAGAAGTAAATGCAGTTCCACACCTTTCATACTTTTATCACTGTTGCTTATCCAGTACCATCACACATCATGAGAAACAGGAAACATAATGAGAGCACTTGGTTTGCAGACTTTTGTGGTGAACCAAATCATGTCAGCTTCTGTTTTCAGAACAAATTGTTTTTAGCACTTTGGTATTTAAATTCTGTGCTATTAAAATTGTGTCTAAAGAAACATTTTTTCGGTCCTAGTTGACAGCATGGGAAGAATTATTCTGGCTGGGGGTGCAGCAGTTGGCCTTGGGGCTCTGTGCTACTATGGTCTTGGAATGTCCAATGAAATTGGTGCCATTGAGAAGGCAGTGTGAGTATAAAATTGTATAAAATGTTGTAAGTATATAGTGTAATTGTGTCATAGCATGTAAAGGCTCTCTTTACTTTGTCTACAGGCTCTGGCCTCAGTATGTGAAGGACAGGATCCAATCCACCTACATGTACTTTGCAGGCAGTGTTGGACTGACAGCTCTGTCAGCAGTGGCTGTAAGCCGGACCCCAGCACTTATGGGTTTGATGATGAGAGGATCCTGGCTGGTAAGCTTTACATGTCAATGGGAACATTGCTGCAGTGCAATATTTATTTAAAATGTAACTGCACCATAGAGCTGGTTTAGTTATATCTGTACTTTTCAACGATGATTTGGATGTATTTTGATGAAGTTTTGAGAGGAAACCATTAATATGAAAGCTTACTATTTGTTTAAACTCAGGCAATTGGAGCAACTTTTGCTGCTATGATTGGCGCCGGCATGCTGGTCAGGTCCATTTCATATGAACACAGCCCAATGCCTAAACATCTTGCTTGGATGCTTCACGCAGGTTTGCGCATTTGTCTTTCAGAAACTTGTTTTTTTTGTTACTTATTGCAGTTTCCTCATTTGTCCACTAGAGGGCAGTCATGTAAAGGCTCAGAGATACCTCTTTTGTTTGATAATTGTCTTTAAATTGGCATTAAGTTACCTTTTTTATGTATTGATAAGGTGTTATGGGTGCTGTCATCGCCCCCCTAACTCTCCTGGGAGGACCTCTGATGATAAGGGCTGCGTGGTACACTGCAGGCATCGTGGGAGGTCTGTCCACTGTGGCCATGTGTGCCCCGAGTGAGAAGTTCTTAAACATGGGAGGACCATTAGCTGTTGGCTTTGGAGTGGTGTTTGCCTCCTCTCTTGGTGAGTATAATACAACTCCTGTCAGAACCCTGGAATAAACAAATAAGAAAAGCTGCATGTTTGGCACTGTGAGCTTGACCCGATGTCTGATTATGGACTTAAGTTGAGTGTAAATAAACTGTATGTACCAATACAAAGTGTATCTTTGAGTAAAATATCTTTGTACTTGGTTAGTACACACTATTCTATTGTATGCTTAATTCAAGAATACATTAAACTGTTAAACAGTAAGCACTGGGTATCGTTACCCTGCTAAGCTCTTTTTAGTATCATGTTAGAAATAATAACAGCAACATAACATAAAGAACCAATCTGATGAGTATATCACATGGAACATGTTAGCTTTCACACAAACAAAATGGGCAAATTCATACAGATTAATTTGTTTGACATCACACAGCAACAGAATATCTAACTTGTAAATTAAAAATTAATTTGCTCTTGCATATTACAGTAAGTAAGTAATCAAAGTAACTATGCAGTTGATGTCTATTTCACTGAGGTAAAGTGGTTAATCAAGCAGAAAATGTTCCCTCATATTCTCTTACACAGGTTATTTATATGATTGTTTTAGTTTGCTAGCAAACATCACAACTTAAACATTGTTACAATATAGCAAACGGGGTTGATAGTGTGCACACACAAAACAGGACATTAGTGTAAATCTTTCTAGTAATTATATTTGGAGCAATATGAGCAGCCCACTGTAACAAATCTAGAGAATTCTAGAGAATTATTTAAAAGTATTGGATTTATTAAAAATATATATTTATATCCTTTTTTTCAGGATCAATGTTCCTGCCGCCCACCTCAGCGTTTGGAGCAGGCCTGTACTCAGTTGCTGTCTATGGAGGTCTCATCCTGTTTAGCATGTTCCTCCTCTATGATACACAGAAAGTCATCAAGAGGGCTGAGACACACCCACTCTACGCTGCACAGAAATATGACCCCATCAATGCGTAAGTTTTCCCAGGAATTACATGTGTTATGTGCCAAATCTGTGATTTCTGTTGCTCATATATTGACTGATCTTGCAGGTGTATGGGGATTTACATGGACACTCTGAACATTTTCATGAGGCTGGTGATGATTCTGGCAAACGGTGGAGGCAACAGAAGGAAGTAAAAGTCATGATAACTTCAGTTTCATCTCTCACAGAGCTAAACAAGATGTTGCTCCTAATCACTAGCAGCATACAACAGGTGTTATCTTTTAGACACAAGTCTTATCGGGTTTAGCAAGTGTGCAAAACATAGATTGCACTGAATAAAGAAAACAAAGATAAGATAAATTGTTGTACGTTAATAGCACAGTGAGACAGAGCTCTTAACTTGCTTTTTGGAAGTGTCTGGTTTACCCTGAGAGATCACAGATTTGTTAAATCTGTCTGTATAATTTTGCCTGCCTCAGATGTCATTTGTACCATCTTGTCTATTTATTTTCATTTTATGGTGTTTCTGTTAAAAAGATTTAAAGTTAAACACACAGTACAATAACTGCTCTGTATGTACTTGCTACCGAACTCACTGACATTGCACTGCAGTAACTGGTTAGAGAGGCTGACATTCATTTATCTTCTGCAATTCCAATAAACAACAAAACAAATCAGAAGAATGTATTTATTCACTTTTTTGGCCTTTTCTAAAAACAGTCATCAATAATTTAAAGTATAAAGCAATCCGTTTTGTCCTATATCCCTTTTATGAAATTGGTATGTTCAGTTGTAGGCCCTTTAATGTAGGAAAATGTAATATGAGAAATCAAGAGTTGTATAAACTTTAACTTTTAACCCTTCACACCAACCAATCAAAATGTTTCGTTTGATAACATTTGTTATCCACACTGACCAGACTGATAGACCACCACCACTCCACCTTGTATTTCCCTATAAACATTCAGTGTGCCACAGCAGTTGACAAAGGCTTAGTGCAGTAATCCTCTTGTCCACCATCTGGCTGCTCCTCCAAAATTAAACCTTCAAACCAGGGCACTTGCAACAGATGCTAACATCTGTAAATATGCAGGTGTTTCATTAACGCACATACACGTGCGTCACCCAGCTGCCACCAGTGTTTAAATTTCCCTGATCATGTTCATGTTAAGGACACGTATGATTCATGCATGAGTTTATTGAAAAAAAATCCTGCAGAAAGAAGGGATAGAGAGGGCAATAACGGATGATATTTGTGAAAGCTTCAGTTTGCTGAGATGTGCCATTACTGGGGATAAAAGATGCCCTCTGTCAGTCATTTTCAGATTGATGACCAATATTTGGTTTTGGTCCAAGGTTTTTACTGCTTAAAATACGCTTGAGGGACGGTGTGTGTGTGTGTTGAAAGACACTTAAATTTGCAGTACAATAAATCTGTGCGTGCATCACAAGCATCATCGCAACCCACAATACCTTGAGCTCAGATCCACCCCCTGAAGTAAATTTAAGCTTCTTATGCAGGTTTACACACTTTGTAAATATGTTTTATGAAAATAAAGACATGAAAATCAATACATGTTTAAATAAATAATAAAAATAATAATAAATATATTTTTCATTAACTAGAGTTATTTGTTTCTGATTTTGACAGTTCTGGTGCATAGGTTATATAATGTTGTATATAATAGGACAAAAATTCTACCAGGGGACAATATGCACAGTGTGTTCAGTTTTGTTAGTACCTTTAAATGTATATAATTCAGCTATTTAATTCAGCTCTATTTTTATATTAGGACATACTGCCCCTTTAAATGAGTAAGTCAGTACAGCTAACACCTGACACATCCTTGCAAACGGGTTCAATTGTAAAAATAAATAAATAAATAATAAAGGTGCCACAGCCAAAGTGCTCAAAAATAAGAAGTATGACGTGTTTGGCTCCTCACTGTCATCAGGGTTTGCAGGATCAGTACGTCACACTCAGTTTTTCACCCCAGCCTTCAGAATGTCACTTTTTTTTTTATCAGATGAGCAGTTTATTTTTGGGCTGCTCTCAGATCAAGATCTGCATTTTGGTTTTGACCTGCATATAAGAAGGATGTCTTACAATGTTAGACTGCTTAGTATTTAACATGAGTTTATGTTGTTCTTTTGGGTCATGTGCTGTCTACAGCCGTAGTACACAGCTGTACTGCAAGTGACTGACAGGTCACTAGGTGTCTTAAGGAAAGTGGTCTGCAGAGGCCAAAGAAAGCCTCTTTAAGTATAGCTCAGGCTGAAGTTTGGTTGGTCAGTGTGCTGCCAAGAAGAGTGTCCACGGGAAGCTCAGGCCACTGGGACTACTGCGTTTGTTAACACCCTTTAAGCCACCAGGGATCCAAATGTGCCATGTGTCCAAACACTAAAACTAAAGTCTAGCCAAGAATGGAAAGGCATATTTCCAGTATGTAAATATAATGTAACACTTGATTTAGGCCTTTAATTTAACAGTAGTCATGGATGCGGAGCCACATGTATATGCGGTCACGTGTGTGCTGAGGTGTGATGATCACACCATATTGTGTGAAACCTGAACTCTCATCCCTCCATGTGTAGTTTTTCAGGAGGAATCGCAGTGAGAGCAGCAGCCTTAGACGATGTCTTTGAGGGAAGGGGTGCGTCACTGGATTAGTGCCTGAGAATCTGTCCCAGCCTCCTTCTTGTGAGCCTGCTGAGACGCCTCCAGAAGGGCACGACACTCGCTGCTTGCTTTCCCCATCCAACAAGCCTTCCACATGAGCCAGCCAAGCCTTACTTCCCCACCAGGATGAAGAAAGAAAAGAAAACGCATGCTTTGTTGTTTCTCCTCCTGCTCCACTTCACCTTGGGTAAGGCTGTTTTCTTGTGTTTCGTCTTTGTATGTGTGGCTTATCTGGTTAATCCTCTAACACACAGAGGGCATGTCCATCCTTGTATACACTGTTCACACTGCTTATTGAATGCAATGTAGAATTATGCTTTTGTTTGCATTTTACTATCTATTTTTACTATCTATATATTTATATTTATATTCCTTCCTTCTTGCTGCTTTCGATTCCTGCCCTTTTTATAGCAAGTAAGTCAACAGTTAATATTGCAAATATCTTATGTGATATTTGCTTCATACAGTGTAAAGATTTGCATTCTCTTTAAGCCATCATGTCACTGTCTCTTTCCTAACTTGGATCATGTTTATGTGTTGTATCACAAGGGCAATCAGACTACGCTCCATATTTTTATGACAATGGTCCCAGCAGTACAAGTGGGAATATGGCCCTGTTCAGCATCTCTGAGGATACACCTGTTGGTGAGTCTCTTATAATTCTTAATAATATTTTTTTTGGCTAATTTCCATGTTTAGACGTGTACATGTTATATACAATAATGAAATGATCGCACACACATGTTACTGAGGCTCCGGCTAATTACTGTAATACCTTTTGGATTGTGACGTACATCAAGACTTACGGGAAGAAAACAATATGGGTGGTGGCTCCTCCTGACCTGATTGTCATGTTGTTTAAACTGAACACTAAAAACAGACACAAAGGTGTTTTATACACCTTCACATAATAATTTCCCTACTTTTGACAGTTTCTCTCTGTGTTTGTTCTTGTTTTTTATTTTTTGTCTTTCTCTCAGGAACACAGATATACATCCTGAATGGCACAGATCCAGAGGGTGATCCAGTGCGGTACGGTCTCACTTTTGAAAAGGGCTCTACAGAATATTTTAGGGTGGAACCAAAATCGGGAAACGTGACTCTGATTCAAGAGCTTGACAGAGAGGTGAGATTGTGACTGAAGGCTCATGTTGTGAAGACTGGAAATGTTCATTTAACATTGTGACAATAACACAATCTTCTTTCATAGAAACAAGATGAAATCTCAGTGCTTGTGAGCATAACGGATGGACGCAATAAGGTAGATTATTGATCATTTGTAGCCATCAGAATGAGGTTTTTCATTGTTGATTATTCCTCTCTGAAAAAGGATGCTGTCTTGCATTGAATGCTAGTAATGCAGCTGTTTTTGTTTACATTTGTCGCTTCTTTCTTTCAGGTTGTTGAGACGGTGAGAGTGTTTGTCACAGACGCCAACGATGAGCCCCCTGAATTTCAAAACCTGCCTTTCATCATTGATATTCCAGAGGTATTCATATATCAAATGTCGTAACTAATTCAATGAATGTGCCACCAGCATCCTCTAAATCTGTCAAGCAAATGCTAATAATATTCATTCATTTTAACAAATCATAATTCAATTTCTTGTCTCTGTTTATCAGGACACTAGGCCAGGAACTAGCATCTACAAAGTCCAAGCTGGTGATAAGGATTTGGGATCAGGAGGCAGCGTTTCATATTATTTACAGGTAACGTCACAGATTCATTATTATGCAGACGATGCACACCTGTGACCCTGGAAAATTTAAGACCACTTTTATGGTGAAAGAGTGCAGGATGGAACATCTAAAACTCAGTTAAAGCAAGTCTGTTCAAGGCTCCTACTCGAGGCTTTGTGATGAATTTTAAGTAGGTTTTTTGTAATTCAGAACTAGTTTTGGAAGCTCAGACCATTTAAATTTGTCTACTTAGACAAACATAGAGAGCGAAATATTTCCTGTGATATTATTCTGTTTAGCTTGGACTTCTTTATCTCTCTTTACTCTGCCATTAGGCAGAAACATCTCTCTCCAAAGTAGGAGAGAGCCTTTTTACAGCAACATGTGTGCAGAAAAGTGACTTAATATAGCCTAGGCTAACAGTTAAAGCTTGTCTAGCCTCCTTATGGCACATGGTTGAATTCTGAGTTGAGTTTACTAATCACTCATAGAGCTCTTTATAGCTTAGCTTCAGCCACATCTTCAGACCTCTTAACTCCTAACTTGCACCCTAAGAAACACCCAGCAGTCTGCCAACAAGCTGATCCTCTCAGTTCCCAAAACCTGATTTAAAAGTATAAACACACGCTTCTTTTTTTCAAGCTCCTTATTACTACCTCATAGGTGAATTTTAAAAATTTAGTGAGTAATTCTTTTTACACATTTAAACGTGTACTATTTAGGGCCCTAGCACAGAGTGGTGCAAAGGCTCTATTGTAATCGTAATTTCCTTATTGAGATTTCACAACATAATGATGGTGTTATCTGTTTAACTGCAACGCTCAGGGGTACGCCCAGAGGTCAAGCTGACATCATGAGAGCTGTGCTGCCATGTGGACTGAGGAAAAGGCCATTTGAGTGATGGTGCAGTGTGTGAAGGGAAAGATTAATCCCATACCAGAGAGCAGTCTGGAAATGGTGTTACTTTAGTGGATTAAATTTCAATTACATTTAAGCAAGGCATTGAGGGTTTAACAGGACAGGGGCTTAGATTTGGTGAGGTCCAGCAGCTGACAGCACAGTAGCTGTTACTGTTCATGTGTCAGCTGAAAGGTTGAAGTGAGAACTATCCTCCAATACAACTAACTTTCTCTTCACATTATCAGGCCTCCCCATTTGCCAAGTTCACCATTGATGGACACAGTGGGATCCTCAGGGTCAAACCTGGAGAGACCTTGGACTACGAGACCACACCAACACATTTTGTGACAGTAGTGGCAAAGGTGAGAGGGAGCTGGTGTAAACCAACCAAGCATGCAATACAGCATGGGTCTGTTCTTAGTAGAAGTGGTTGACAGAGGTTCACAGCACTGCTGTTCTGGGGGAAGATTTGATCAGACAGCACTGACCTTTTCATTTATCCAAAGTTCATAAGTAACTTAAAAAATATTAAAAGAAATGAACTTTACATGCATGTAACAACCGCTTCATCCATGTTAAAAATCTTTCCTCTATTATTTGATTGAATAATTTCTGAGATTAATGACTAAATTAAATAACAAGAGGAGTTACCTAAAATGTAAAAGATATATATATAAAATACCTTTCTCAAAGAGCATTGCTTTTGATGATCTTCCAAATAAAATTAGTTGGAAGCTGGTATTGTTTTTTTATGAGCCAACGTAGCGAAGCATTGACAGTGTTGCTCACAAAAAGAGCAAATACAGAGAATTATTATATTTTATGTATAGATACATAACTCCTGTTCTAACTTCTTCTCTCTGCCTCTGTATATGTTTTCTCAGGATGGAGGTGGAAAGTACAAGGGGAAGCTCCAGGTGTTGACCTCTACGGCCACCATAACAGTCAATGTTATTGATGCCCAGGACATGCCTCCAACCTTTGTAGGAACCCCGTACTTTGGTTACGTCTACGAGGTTTCAGTTCCTGTAAGTCTTTATTCGCTGCAGTGATGATTGCTAATATTTGTATTGAAACACAGTAGATATATAAATATATATATATATATATATATGTGTGTGTGTGTGTGTCTGTGTGTGTGTTTTTTACCCTCTAGGGTTCTGAAATCTTCACAGTGTATGCTAAAGATGGCGATCAAGGCAATCCCAACCCCATACATTATTCCATTATAAATGGTAAATACACAAAAACACAAGAACTTGAAATTTGTTTCTTCAAGATCAGATTTCAAATACATTTCTCTATCGCCTTTCAGGTAGTGATGGTGTGTTTGACATAAACAGCACCAGTGGATGCATTAGCCTGACAACTTATCCCTCTCTGCTGAAAAACGAGTTATATGAAATCTTAGTCAAGGTAATGTTTATCTTCAAGTCTCCTGCATGCTTCTTGAAAATTACTCTCATCTCATCTTACTGTAAATACATTGATTGTCGGTACTAAATATCATTTTTAAACCCAGGCATCTGAAGCAGGGCCAAAGAGTCAGCGGCAAGACTATGACGTCACCACAGTGACAGTGCGGGTGGTGGATCTCAACAACCATCCTCCCACCTTTTATGGAGAAAATGGACCACAGAGCAAGTTTGAGGTCACCATGTATGAACATCCACCTGCAGGGGAGATCCTACGAGGGTTTAAGATCACGGTCAATGACTCTGATCAGGTAAAACAAAAAATCTGAAAAATCTGAATCTTCCCTGAGCCTGATTCACATGTTTTTATTGCATTCTTTGAATGTGTGCTTGTTTTTAGGGAGCTAATGCTAAATTTAAACTGAGACTAGTTGGGCCCAGCCGGGTACTGCGGGTGGTTCCCCAAACGGTCCTCAATGAAGCGCAGGTGACCATCATTGTGGAAGACACATCTGGCATTGACTATGAAAAGGGACCAACCCTCTCTTTCAAGGTCAGACTTTTACAGAGTTATAATTGATGATGCTGACCTTTACTATACTTGGTGGATATCAGTGATATCTTATGAAGGCCTGCATCACTATCAGAAGGCAAACATCAATTTCTATGTTTTTGGGTGTGTCTAAATATTACTATTATGTAAGCAAATATTTATAAATGAATTAAATTTATGATGACTCTATATCTATATAGGTACAAAGCATAATGTTGCACTCACTCCATCATAACCTTAACGTCATGAGCACTCTAGTCTCGTAGAGTTGCTGTTGTGGCTGAAGAGTCTTGTTTGTCAATAAACTGAAATGATTAAACCCTTAATGTAATCACTCTCTGCAGCTGCTAGCGGTGGAGATCGACACACCTGAGCGCTTCAGTGCAACAGCTGACATAGTTATCAACCTGCTGGACATAAACGACAACGTCCCCAAATTCACAGCAGAGTACTACATCGCCAGGGTGCCGGAGAACTCTCCTGGAGGCTCCAGCGTTGTGTCTGTAACAGTGAGTCAATCACCATTAAACAGTCCAAAGTGATTATATAATCCATCAATCCTCCACTAAATGCATATTACTCAGTGCAGTTCATCAGGTGAAAGCAGACAAAAAAGCTCATGGGGGTTTGGCTCTGCCATAAAGACGCATTCTGGCATACGTTATCAAGGATGTTTCCGAATAGACACATATCATCAGCTGCACTGGACTTACCCTGCAAACAGCCTGTGCAGTGTGAAGTAAAAAGATTAATTTTGCTCCAAGGTCAATCACGCTGATCTGTGCTTACACCCCCCCTTCACACAGTTAGAGATCACCACCTGTACATGAGCTTAAGACTGGTTAGCTGGTTATCCACAATCAACAAAAAAAACACTCAATGGACCATGTTGAGTCACTTTTTTCGTGTGTGTGTGTGTGTGTCTGCGTGTGTGTTTTTGTTGTTGTGGTTTTTATGTACAATTTTACATATTATTATGTATAAAGTGTATTTCTCTCATGCCTTCCTGTATGTGCTGTAAGCATCCGGTTAATAATCTCTGTCCTGTTTTCTCATCCAGGCAAATGATCCAGATTCAGGGCCTTGGGGTGAAGTCAAATACACGATTTATGGATCAGGATCCGATTTGTAAGTTAAAACCTTTTAGTCATCACTAGTATAGATTCAGTCCGATCAGATGTTTAACTCCTACGTTTCCACATTTGACAGGATAAAAAGTTATTCTTTATGCAACTCAGTGTGTGTGATCAACTTAGTCCTTGATCCATCTCTGTGTGTTTGATGGAAGAGGTGAATAGGGAACCAGTTTTGATTGGCCCCTCGGCTGCACAAACAGCTCGCTCTAAAATGGCTGCAAGATGCTGGCTAATCTCCTAATTGGATTGGAGGGTTAAAAATAGACAGCCTGGCCCGTCTCACATAGGCAGAGCCAATTAACATGCAATGTGACAGCTGGAGCCATAGAAACGGCAGCTTTGAAAAGCAAGGCAGCGTGCAGCGAAGAAGAAAAGTGAGAATTTATGCTCGCCTGTAGGCAGCAACCTGAGTTAATTGTGCGAAAGTTATCAGTTTCAAGGCAACTTGTGAATTTTCACAGTAGAAAACGAGGCAATAGAGTCAGCCAAATAAAATAGCAGCAAGCAATGAACCAAAAGAGCATGTAAAGAGCTCTATAACCATTTAAACCACCTCTGGGGTGATGTTTATGTGTTTATTCTACCTGATTCCTTTATTCCATCATCTCATATCTTTATAGATTAGAAAGATAAGATAATAACTTGTGTTTCCTGTCACTGGGTCCATCAGTCATTCCATATTGACAATTATAGAGAAACACAAAAATGTATTAAAATATGCATTTTGATGTTCAGCTGTTACAGCTGATAGCTGATACAAGAGGTCATAGAATTTATTCTAAAAATATTAAATATTTTGTCTCAGAGCTTGGAACTCTTGAACCACACATAACCTATTTTATGAATGACCACACAGTGGTGCTACTCATACCAGAGATTTAAACCAGAGATTACAGCAGTTTTCTTGTAGTAACTGAGCTGGATTAACATCTAAACCACAAGTATATTTTTTTATAGAAACGTGCCGGTGTGAGTCATGTATTCTTTCACAGGAAGTGATGTATATCACATGTATTATCACACCTCTGTTAGAGACGCCTGATTTTTTTTGGGGGGGGATGGACAGTTGTGACTCATACATACTGTCTGATTGTGAACTGCAGGTTTGCTATTAACCCGTTATCAGGCCTCATCACCACGCAGCCCTGGACCAGCCTGGATGCCGAGGTCAGGTCCAAATATAACTTCTATGTCAAGGCAGAGGACTCTGAGGGAAAGTACAGTTTGGCTGAAGTTTTTGTCACCGTCCTGGACATGAACGACCACCCTCCAGAATTTGATGACGAACTCCTGGAGAAGACTATGGTCATTGGCACACCAGTCAAAATAGAGGTACGTATCATCCTCTGAAGGTTAATGATAATTCTATTGACTGTATTCAATCAACTGACTAGTATATCAACACACAAGCTGCCAACATGGCTTTCTAACATGGTTTTATGGCCTTTGACTGTACTTAAACTGTGTTGTTGTGTAATTTCTAAAACCTTTAGATCAAATTAATTAATCATCAATATGACTATTCAAGCCCATGTTTCCTATTACAGGCAGTGGATGAAGACGCAGAGGCTCCAAACAACGTCATTGAGTACTCCATCATGACAGCTGACCCTGACAATGCATTTGATATCAACACTGACACCGGGGAGATTCAGCTAAAGCCCTACATCAAGTCAATGGAGATTGTGCAAAACATCACCAAGCAGAAGGACTGCAGATGGTCTCTGGTGGTGCAGGCCAGGGACCGAGGCTCTCCGTCTTTCAGTACAACGACCGTGGTCAACATCGACATCACGGAGGCGGTAAGATTTGCTTTGACTCGCAGCACGCTCCCAGAGCTTCCTGTAGCAAGCCTGAGCTGTAGATTTAAGCAGCAGGATGATAGGCATTGTTGTCATGCTACTGTATTCATGCAGCTGCTAAATCAGCATCCTTATTTAAATCTCTTTTTTTCACTAAACTCATCCTGTTTAAAGGATAAATCTGCTGTTTTGATACTTCATGAAAACAGCTACCCGATTAAATGCATATACACATTAAAAACAAGAGCAACATTAGCATTCTCAGAGAGCATCCTGTTAATGCTAATGTTAATCTGTTTCCAAAAAATTAGGCTTGGTATAATTTAACATTTAATTTTTGTTAAAGCAGCAAGTCAAAGCTAACACATAATTAAAATATTGATTTTATGTTTACAGTATCAATAAGACATGTCAGACAGCCTGTTAAACCATTTTAGTTTAGATATAGAGAAACAAACAGCAGCTTTTTCTTTTAAAGTATTTGGTCATTTTCATGAATTACCCTGCATTCATTCCTTCACTCTTCATTATGACTGGTTTTTGTTTTGTGTGTTGTGTATCGTGCTTTTCAGATCAAAGGTCGAATTGTTTCATACTTCATGGGCCTCAGCAAGCGACCGCTGACTGTTTTTGGAATTTTTTTCAGCATTGTCGTGTCTCTCATTTTGTTTACAATCTGCATATCCACAATCCTGTACTGCGACGCAGTGAAAAAGTCCCGGATCAACCCTGAAAGAAACTATATTAAAGTGGTTCGCAGAAACAAATGACAAAAAAAAGATGGTACCTCATTGTTTCTAAGATGTTTACTGGCTGGTTACTGTCTGTAAAAGAGTACCTGAGCACATTCCAAGGAATAATGCAACTTATATTTTTCCTTTTTTTTATCCTTTTTCAAGTAAATGAATGGAATATTTTTCTGATGTTGTTTCCACATACCTCATTATGTAATCTGAAAAACTCTTTTATGTAGACTATGACGCGGACTATTTGGCTGTCAAATTGACTAAGATGGAGCCTTTTACTTTGGATTTAAACCTGGATTTGCTCACTTAATCTCCATTTTTCTCCTGCAAACATGCACTTCACTGTTCTGGTCTCATGAACTGTCATCCATCCTGCTCAGCCCCCATCAGTCCTAATGCGTTGCACTGCCAGACGCATTCCCAACAACTAGGGTCATGCTTAGCTTTTAGCTTTGCATTAAAAGTCTTGAGCCTTAGCAGAGAGGAAGATGAATGGCATGTGTGTGAGTGTGTGAAAGCATGAGTAGACATGTTGTTTGGGCCTCCTCTGCCAGTGCTTTGCGCATCCATCTCTCATGCTTGCATGCTTTGGGCCAATGTTGCGTTAAGGTTTGGATTTAAACACTTTTATTTGTGCTCTTTTACAGACTCCTCTCAAGGGGCCTATGGCAGCCTTTTTAATGAAAAGTAGGGACAATCCTTTGAAAGCTCTAGGCATGGTCACTGTTATCATTGGTGTATTGGTAGGAGTGACTGTCTTGATCTCTACGGCTATGTACATGCGCAACTCAAAGTCCAACAGGATCATGCCAGCGCGTCGCATCATTAAGAGACGACCCAGGGACCAGCAGCCCTGGACCTTCAAGATGCCTGTTGTCAAATTCAGCAACACTGCTGATAAGTTCATTATCGAAGACCCAGAGAGCCATACCCAGCGCTGCACCGGGAGCCCACGGCCGAAGCCTCCACCCCCTGTCGCTCCCTCTCTGCCACCTCCGCCACCTTCTAACACACGGCCTCGGGCAGTGCCAACAATATCAGGTGCACTGGCCTCCAAAGGGTCCAAGAAAGTAAAATCTAGCCGCCACAGAGATGGAAACATCAGCTCCGCTTTGGTTTCAGAGCTTAAAAAGAAGCTGGAGCAGAAAATCATTGAGAGCAACCAAGGTTATTGTTAACAACACACATGTCTTGGTTAAGGTGGCTCTGTCACCTCACTTGAGCACCATGTGATGATCTAGTTCCTTTGTAACAGGAGGATTTAGAGATGTCTATATCTTAAGCTATTACATCCTCAGCTGACCTGTTTTAAGTAGGGACAGGAGAGGCCTCAAGTGCAGTTGTAGACAATTCACCACACTGCCATCTTGAGGAGGATTACAGTAAGAAGCATCTCTGTAAAATACCCAGGGACAGGATTACTAAGACTTACTGTGTATACATATGTTGCATAACTTCCTGAAAAGTGTAATGATCAGGACCCTGTAATGTTTTCAACACGAGAGAAGATTTTAATCTTATTGCTCTCTGAAGCGTGCAGCTGAATGATACGGTCACAGCAAGTAAACACGACCGCTCATTATGAAGTGCTAAAGGACCTGTGTGTTAATATTTTTACTGTGTTACATCAGCCGCTTAAAAGCTGAGAAGTTGCTCTTTTGTATGATTACAATGTGCCACTGTAGGTAACACGAGCTTGCTTTAATTCATTTGAGTGAGTAAAATTCTAGAAGAAAATGCTTTTATATAAATGTACAATGAGTCCAATTTAAGTGTACAGCACTGTATTGTTTTCATTATATGACAACATATTGATACCATCTTACTCCACTAGTCAGAACTTTGAAAAAAATTAGTCGTATGCTTGACATTTTTGAGCTCAGATTGCAACCTGTTTGGACATTTATAATATAGATATTAAAATTTAGGATCAGTGTAAAGTATTTAGGGTCTTGCACACACACAGACACACATCAATGCCTTCAGATGTAGGCAAACAAGACATCATCGCCGTTATTCTGTATCTGACTATATCTTAACTGTTGTAAACAAGTTGAGATTATCTATATATCTTAAACATAAATTATACTTGCCTGGTCCTTCAAAGTTACATATTTGTACCGTCTTTGTACTGTCTTGATTTTGAATAAATATTTGAAAAATAATTTAGTTTGTGTTTCATTTTGTGCAGGAGCTGCCGTAATATATTATATTTTTACTTTAGTGTTAATGTAACATTTATTATACACCATGAAATAAAAAGTAAATGCTCCCTTTCAATAATAGTTGATAGTAAACGTTGGTCTGTGACGCACTCTGCCTTGTGCAGAGTGAGCTCAGAGCCTTCATTAAATGGAAATATCATGTCCTGCTGACTAGGATTCAGAAAATCACTTTAATCTGCTTAGCAGTATATGTATAAATGCACGGGAAACACTGCTTATGTAACAAATCCTCTGAGTGATTGTGCTAAAAAAAAAAATCTGGGTATGTCTCAGCATTTGTCTTTGACTTCCCTTTAATCCACATTAAACATCAGTTCATCCTATAATGTATAATAAACACTTCTGATAGGTACAATATTCATACACCACAGTGTACAATAAATTATTTATTTAGTTGTTGATGCACAATGTACAGTTCTCTTACAAACCACTTCTACCTCCACTCACCTGTGCAATAACTGTTAATATGTATACTGTTTTTTGATTCTATTCTATATTTTATTGGTAGTTTATTTTATCATGTATATATTTTTTCTTAACTTATCCTTTGCTGTCTGTTGCAAAAATGCAATTTCCCCATTGTGGGACTAATAAAGGTTTCTTAATCTTAATCTTAATCTATAACAAGACATTAAAAAACAATAAAAAGAAGTGGATCACAGTGAATCAAACCCACACACAGACAGAATAAATCATTTAATCTGGTGATGGTATAACAAAGGAGTATACACAGTACAATTCAGTATCAAAACATTAGGAAACAAAAAGAAATAAGAAAGGCATCTCTGTTTTTAGCTTTAGATACAAGTATTTACACTCGAAATAGACCGTTACTTTTATTGTATTACAACAACAATTGAGTTTACAAACTAAAAACGAAGACAGCTTCAGCTTGAAATTAAGAACAAAAATACAGTAAGCGTATTAGAAAAATGTAGAATAATACTTAATCATTTTACACATAGTTTAAATTAACTTTCAAAAATAAATACACATCAATATTTGAATGTCTAAACACAGAAACTTTGCATTTTTAAACAATGGGAAAATATTTCCATTGTTTTAAAATTACAAACTTATAGACAATAAGCCTAGGTACTTCATAAAAGCATTGTTCTTCCTTAACAATGGCTGAAATAAACTTTTACTCTTTTTTTGCAAAAATATTATAAATAAATCTTATCAGGCAGCACACAATATTTTGTCATCCACATGGTCAAAGACATTTACAAAATGCTGTCAATTAAATGTAAAGTTAGAACATGAGAGGCACAAGCTGGAGATACACTAAAAGTGATGTATGTACAGTTCTGGCCTGTGGTGCTAGTACATGTAAGCTGCACTTCCTCCTTTGCACCTTTCCTCAGACTTCTTTTTTGGCTTTTCCTCTGAGTCCCGGCACAGGCCCTCATCACTGGTCCCCTGCAGGCTGTCGAATGTTCCCTGCCTCTCTCCTCTCCCCTGCAGGTTCTCTCTGTGCATCCTCCGCCACTTCCACAGATCCATGCAGCGTTCTACACAACTAAACCTGGCCTCTGTGGTGCACGCGTACATGCCAGCCGGCACTGCCAGCACCATGGCACACACAATGACTATAATGTGGATGAGTCTCTCTCTTTGCTCCAGCTCGCTGATGTCACTTCCTGTCACAAACACAATGCACTGGCCTTCCCTTGGTGGATGATTCTTAAGGGTCAAACACACCTCATACTTAGTGACAGGAAGCAGATCACTGACTGAATAGCTGTTGATGCCGGGGCCGATGTAGATCATGTCCTTCTTGGGTGAGTCATATTTGCCGAAGTGGATGGTGAACCAGGTTTCTGCAGGGTTTTCTGTTGCTGCGTGCCACTCCAGGGTGATTCCATAAACTGTCTGCTTAGCAATGCGGATATCAATGTAGACATTGTCATCCGAGGCCAGCATGGGGACCGGTGGAGGGAGAGGAACGGAAGAATTTAGGGAGCTGATGTTGAGTGAAAAGTTGACAGAGGAGTTACCGATGAAGTTAGTAGCCATGCAGGTGTAGAGTCCTCGATCTGCCAGGTGGAGAGAAGGGATCCCCAGCTGGGAGGTGATGGTCTCCTCATCTATGTTAGTCTCTTTCACTGCAAGAAAAGAAAATAGAACATCAGAGTGTGTTAGCTTTCAGTGGCTCAGAAGCTAACCCTACATAATACATATGCTTCTTAAAAGAGATGCAGCCAGAGAGTTCAAGATATACCTCACTAAGTACTCCAACAGCAGGTTCACGGCAGTTTAATGGATGTTAGTAATAATAAAAAAAAACATCTTACCAGCAAATCCTCTTATAACTTTCAGACTGTACATCCACTGAATGGTGGGCCCTGGCCTGGCCTTGACTAAGCATGTGAGTGTTGCATTTGCACCAAGAGGTAGAGTGATGTTGCTCTCTGCAGCAGAGGTCACCGGCTTCATGCATGTTTTCAGCTGCATCTCGTGGAAAAACTTGCCGGCTCTGGAGGCGGGGCTTGAGCATGTCAAATAAGAGTTCATGAGAATGATGGGGGGACTGACAGACTTGATGAACTCGACAAAACCCTTGAGGCGACAGTCACACAACCAGGGGTTGTCCTGCAGCCCTAATACCACATTGGACACCAACCCTTCTTTCCCCCATGCTTTCTCTGCAGTTTGGTAAAGAGGCCAATTCATGAAGACATCTTTTGATATGACAGTAAGCTGATTGAAGGATAAATCTAAGTAGGTCAGCGCAGGTAGGTATTTCAGAGCATGTTCAGGGAGCACATCCAATCGATTGTGCTTCAGGTCTAAAATCTTGAGTTTTGGCGTGTCTTGAAAAGCTGTCCAGGGGACTGACGTCAGCTTGTTTCCTTGCAGCCTCAGCTCACTCAGGCCAGTGAGTCCCTCCAGGCTTTTCATATTCATCAGAGTGATCTCATTGAAATTCAGCCAGAGGAACTCCAAGGCACTAACTTGAGAGAATGATCTTTGAGGTAACTCAGTGAGGTGGCAGTTTTCAATTCGGATTTTTGTGAAGTCACCTGGGATGTCCTCTGGGATTTGTCCCATGGAGGTTTCCATGCATAACAAAGTCCTGGAATGGTAGAGAGACTGATTTGAGACTTTACAATTTCTCTGCTCTTGTATTAGTTCATGGATAGATTGTTTGTCTGTCTCACTTAAGCAACGCAAGCTTATGGCTAACGTATAACCTACCTTTTCTGATTGTACAGTTTCAGTAGTTACTCACCTCCCCAAGTTATCATCTGTGCAGGAGCAACCGAGCAGACAAGTTGTTGATCCAGAGGTGATAAGACAAAATAACAAAGCGAGATGTAATGTGACACAAAAGGCGTCCATGTTCAGGATGAGCATGTGAAATAGGCCTGAGAAGGCAGGACACACTCATGGGCTGGGTGGAAGAAAGCCTATTACCTTAATCTTCCTTGACGTAACCCGTAAGACACCAAGTGACATGAGAGACACAGGGCAGGTGTATTTATAGCAGTGGTCCACTTTGTGTAGAGAACATTGTCAGATCTCCTCAAAAGCGTTTGTATGTTCAAATTCTTCCAGTAATATCATGATTTTTTATAGTCCTTCTTTCAGGTATGACCCCTAAACTGCTTTGCATCAGTCTAATTTCATTTATTGGTCCCCAAGCTGAAGCAGTAGCACACATGACATGACAGGCCCATCTGTGTTAAGTGGGCCGGAGCCCATCAGGCTTAGCAGCACTGAGAGGGAGGGCTGCAGAGAGACAGAGACAGATGTCTACACAGGACTGTAATCTGACCTCAATAATCTGAACACTGGTCGTCTCTCAGGTTGTTAAAGGCCGATCAGAAAATACAGGAAGTGTTAAAATGGAGGATAGATTCAGAGTTGATGTTTTATTGGATCATATTTATTTTTCTTTCCACTTTTTATAGGCTTGAATTCTAATGTCGACATGGCAGGTACATGCACGTTATCATTTTTAGAGGCCCTTCTCCAATAACCAGCAATCATCCCATTAAATAGCTGTTATCACCCAGTTCTTATCATCCCATCTATTGGCCCACATGTCCACCAGGACATAATCAAATGACATATAATTGTGTTTTTTAAACTAATAGTTTTTTTTAGCAATGTCACATGATCCTTCTTTTGTAATCAGAACTGAATCCATAGCAACAGTCTGTTCTCCAAAAATATCAGAATGTTGTGACAGAATTACTTGACTGTCTTTACCTGTTGCATTAAATGTCTATTATTTATATCTCCTTTATGATCTCCTTGGTGCTTGTGTTATCATCTCCCAAACTGTTGTTATTCTTTGTGTTATCATACCAATAAATGCTTGTTAACACTCAGCTGTTACGAGCAAATTTAATAATAGTAAATACATTAATTCCCCACCACATGGTGGCACTAGGCTGGGGGTTAAAGCTTCACCATATAAATTTACTTACTAAACTAAAAAGTATATATAAAGTATCTATATTCTGAAATATAATTTTTAAAAATCCAGGAAGCATGTTTCAATATAAAAAATATTTATTTTTACACATGTACAGTCAGACATATTCATATATTCCAGGTTACAAATATTTAGGTTATAAAACGTACTGTATTATAGGTTTGTGATCCAACCTGGCACATTTACATACATACAAAATAGACTAAAACACTGTCAGTTCTATAAATATTTTGTTTTAAGATTAAAAAAAAACACATACTGCAGAGGTTACATCATCTTCGAAAAAATAACCATTAGGTTTAAGAGAATTCAGGGCATCAAGACATTTTCTCTGCAAAACATCACCTTTCAAAGTGCATAATGAAAAATCATTTGTACACATTTACACCGCATATGATTGTTAAAACCGTGACACTGTG
This sequence comes from Parambassis ranga, assembly GCF_900634625.1. NCBI lineage: Eukaryota > Metazoa > Chordata > Actinopteri > Ambassidae > Parambassis > Parambassis ranga. Next base: position 7,834,988 of record NC_041039.1, on the reverse strand, counting down.
TATTTTCCCTTTTTGCTGTCCACCAAATGATGAATGGTGGTTTTTATTCCCACAAGGCTGTTAAACAGAATTTCACACATCCAGTGTGGGCAGAGCTATCAGTGGATCATTAGAGTCTGTAGAGTGGCTGAGCATAACAGTTCATCTACTTCCATCACAGGCCTTAGAAAACAAAGTGCATCTTCTGCAAACTGAGGCATACGTTTGGATTTAGCAGAAGTACTCATTAGGTGGCCCTTCAGTCCTGGCAGTGGCCTCTGAGTCCACACTGGATCTGGCTGAGAGCAGTCTGTTGGATTCATCAGGATTCAGCCTTGTCAGATACTCGCCTTCCATGCCTTTAGCTTTGCCCCCAGGACCGAGGGTCTCAAATGTGACATATGAGTCCTGCATTTCTTTGGACTGCCTCCCCAGCAGCTTTTGGCAACGTTTCTTTAGTGCCCCGCAGCACACAATCAGTGTCAGGGGGACAGCAATCACACATGCTACTGTTATGACCACCACATTAATGAGCTTCTGAGTGCCACTGGCACTTGCGGCCTCATCTGTTGAGAAGATTACACACTGCTCCTTTTTCGGGATCAGGCCTTTTACGCAAACACAAGCAATGTACTTTGTTTTTGGCACAAGGCCGTCAATGGTGATCCGATTCTTTCCAGCACCCACATTGATCCGACGCATGTCTCTCTCACCAAATATAGCATAAAGGACACTGAATTCTGTGGTATTTGTGGCAGTAGGGGCTCGCCAGTTGAGAGAAACGGTGTGGTCAGTGTCACCAATCACCTTCACAGAACGCACTATCCTTTTCTCAGGGGCTTGCTGTAAGGATGAGGCATTAGCTGCCAGGTTACTCAAAGCATCCACCTCCAATGGCTTTTCAGGGTCTTTGCCTTGGCCCTGAGAAGAAGCATCATCAGAGACACTGTAGCTCTCAATCTCATATTTCCCAGTTGCACCTTTGCCATTAAGGCGTTCGATGATGGGCTGGGCAGCTGTGGTGGTAGGTGGAGGAACATATCTGGCGATAAGCTTCTCCTGGTACGCCGCTCTCCCAATGCCACCAGCTTTCTTTCCTCTTCCTCTCTTGGAGACACCACCACCTGCTTCCTCTGACCGAAAGGAGTCTGTGATTACCAAGGAGATGATGGCGTCTGCAGTGCCCACAAAGTTGGTGGCTTTGCACACATATTTCCCAGAATCTCTGTAGGAGACTGCAGGCACACTCAGGATTGACCAAATAATGCCTTCCTTTGAGATCTCTTGTTGAACTGAAAAAATAACAAAGCAGGCATTCAGAGAGTTAAGCAGATAAACTCCATTCAGAATAACTTTAATCTCATTGACACCTAGATAAACAAACAAACAGATGTGTTTCTGGCTCACCTGTGCCATTTATTTTCTTGCCATCAGCGCGGCTCCAGGATAGTTCGGGTATGGGGACTCCAACTGTGCCACAGCGCAGCAAGACGTTGTTGCCCAGTGAGCTTCGAACACGGGCCACAGCTGTGTGCACCCGAGGGCTCTGGCATCTCTGCAGCTCTGCCTCAGTGAAGAGAACCCCTGATAGGCTCTCAGGATCGGAACACTTCAGCCTGGTGTCTACCAGGGCCACTGATGATGAGGGAGATTTCTGGAACTGGACCAGATCATAAAGGCGACAGTCGCACAGCCATGGGTTGTCATGTAGACCTGCAGAGGAAGTGACAAAACCTGTTATTGTGTACAGTTTACTTATGTAACACTGTTATTTTAAGACTGGGCACTAGATTTAATCTGACAACTTGACACACTCCACATGGTTAACTATAATTAGACTAATCCACTCAAATTCTGCTGCTGTCACAGAAGTAGCCGTCATGAAAGGCAGCTTGAAATCTTTTCAGTATTCTAAAGTGTCAGCTTGATTCTTACCCAGAATTCGTTTGGAAGAATCCGCATCTTGGGATGGCTTCATGCTCAGCCACATCATGAGGACATCGGCAGCGATGGTGGTCAAACTGTTGCTGGATAAGTCCAGATAGGTGATGTTCCTTATGTAAGTGGTGGCCTCTGCAGGGATGGTGGAGATCTTGTTGTTGTGCAGGTCGAGGAGCCTCAGGTTGGGCATATCGGTCAGAGACTCCCAGGGGAAGGAGGTGAGGGAGTTTCCGTCCAGCCTGAGCTCGTCCAGGTTGTAGAGACCTCGAAAACTGTCAACACTCAGGGAATTGAGCGAGTTGAAAGACATCCAGAGGAACTCCAGATTGTTGAGGTAATGGAAGCTGTCGCTAGAAATCCGCGTGATTGCTGTTTTCTCAATGCGCAGCTTTGAAGTGTCGATGGGGAAGTTTGGAGGGACCACAGTGATCTCTGGATCGTTGCAAAGCACGCTCCTGCAAGAAAATAGTAAAATATAATCATTAATACTATGATATTTAACAATACATTTCTGAAACAATTTTATTGCTCTATGTTGAGAAAACCGTAGTAGCCTATTGTTCTGTAACAAGCAAAGGAGATTAAAGAGCAACTCCTTAAGTTAATCCTCCACTATACAGAGTGACTGAATACAGGAAAATCAATTCTGCACGCAGGACACAACAACAGACTTGTGCAAAAAAACCACTCTAAATGTATTTACCTTGCTTTTGATCCATCACTCAACTTGTGGAAGAAGCAGCTGCACTGTGCAGGACAGGAGCTGCTCATCAGAGGAAGAAAAACTAAAGCCAAACAAAAAGCAGCAGCAAAATGTCGACTCATTTTTTTCTCCTGCAAGCAGCTAAACACTATGCAGCTAAACTACAATTAAAAAAAAATAAATAAATAATAAAATAAAATAAGGCTGGGTGCTGCTGGGTCTAATGGGACAACAGATGCATCGTGGTGGCTTGCAGGCTCACAGCACCACACTGCTCCGCCTGGTCTGAATCCTCAGATAAAAAGGATAGGCAGGGATTAGAGGAGGACTTGGGTTATTTTCATTCACACGATTAGGCTATTGGTTCCTGGAAGCTGATAGGCTGCATGGTTTTCACTTTTATTCTCAAAGAGGAATTTGTCAATAGTTAATTGGACGGTAAATTATTAAACAAATTTGGCCCCTTTTTTAATGATAAAAAATTTAAAATAGATTTTTGTATATTTTTTTCAAAACCTTTGTTACAATACTGCCATGTTTTTTCTTCCCAAGACATTTTGTTCCTGCTAATAGCAACACAAACATAGATCAAAAATAGATTATAACTTATATGAAAGCACAAGAATATCTTAAAAATCATTTTCTGCCTTTTGCTTGCATGTTTTCATGTCCTCAGACTGTTTTGTTTTATATTAAATATTTACATTTACATGGAAAAATAACTATAAACAGTCTGCATGACGTTAAAACTTCCAAAAGCAACTCGTGACCACAAGATGGCAGTGGAGAGTAAAAATAGATAACCAGTCAATAGCACCAAATAAGGAGTAATTACATTAGAGTCTCCTCGTCCAGCTGATCAGATGGTGAACATTTCTCCTTTTTTAGGTGCAGAATTATGTTCTTTATAGAAAAAAAAATCCTAGATGTAATCTTTAAGTCTTCTTGCTGTTCTGTATTTTGTGCCTTGTCTTTCATTCAGTTAGAGTGCGTCTGTGTCTGATTGGATGACAGATGTGTGTCACAGTGTGGGTTTTTTTCACAGGTGCAGAGGTTTTAAAGACACACTGAGGATTTTCAAATCCTTTAATCCAGTCATCTCCCTGTCTCTTAATTATACATCTTTGTTCCATTTCTCTCAGGAGGCCTGTCCCAGACAGGAAGACCTGACTGACAGACTCTTTCCCTGTGTGACCTCAGTGGGAGTGAGAGATCTCAGATTAGGGCGTCGCTTTTAAAAAATGATGCTGAAAATGTAGAGGTCAGTCTATCATTCTCTCAGTTACTCTCAGTCCTAATGTCTGGTGACGGCAATACTTGCTGCTGTTTTCAGTGTATGCTGGTGCAAATGCAGCTTCAACACTGAAACCTTTGTTTCACTGCAAAACCAACAGATTATGTTTGTGTAATTAACCATTTGCCAGTAGAAAAATATTTAACCAGCGTAAAAAGAAGCTATATTTAAGTCAGCTGTAGGCCTATATGGATAGAGTCCAGATCTTGCTAGTAAAAAAAGAACAGAAAACAAGGCTTCTCAGGTTTAGATTACAGTTTACAGTGAGTGTATTCATGTTGAGTGGGTTCAGACCGGCTCTTGTTTCATCATGCTCAGCTGCAGTAGATTAACAGATTGTCGCATGTTGAATGTTGAATGTTTTGAATTGTATGGCGTCACGCCGCTCCGTCGGCTGCTAACAAACGCATTCATAGGCCTCTCGTTCGGATTAAAGTCAGCAGATAAATATTCTGATATGAAATCAGCTGCTCCAGATGTGAGCTGAGAAACATCAGCATCTCTGCATGTGTGACAGCAGCTGACGCAGCATCCGCGCTGCAGCTCTTTTTATTGCTGAGCTTTCAGGACAATATGGGTTGTTTCAGAAAAAGGGTATTAGAAGTCCATTGGGACACATCATTACTTCATAGTTAATGAGTTTGTGGTAATCTGCACCAGGATTAGTGGTGCAATCAGACCCTGCCCAACTGTTACATTTTAAAAGGCTGCTACGAGTGCCAAAGGTCACTTCCCTGCTGTCCTCATTTGTCCAGGTCTCATTGATTTTCTTAACTGCCTTTTTACACTTAATGTGGCTTAAACAAAAAAAACAAGCATTCTTTTTTAGTTATCTGTAAGGAATTGTGTCTAATTACCCAAACCTGAGTGGAATTACAATAAAAAGCTATTTACAGCACATGGAGAGTAAAGCAGGAAGTTGATGGAGCACCAAAGTACAAAGTCTTTCAGTAGAAACTCATCCACTGCTTGTTTATAGAAATGGGAGTCTGAATGGTTTGGGTAGGAAATGTAAGAGTAAGTAAGAGTTTGAAGCAATCAGCAACTGAACTTGATAACGTCACTTAAAGTTTGCCTTTCGTCAGACTCTTGAATAAAAATGAGGTTTGTTTTCTACACTTCATGTATTTACTCAGGCACACACACACATATAAAAAGAATAACATTAATTTAAAATACAATTTAACATAGATCTACTCAACTTTTTAAGTGAGTGTTATTCAGAACTGATCCGGATATGGAGGGAACAGCCCCCCTTCATTGGAGGAAACTTCAGGATCACCCACTTCAGATAAAAAACAACATTTCCCATGCTTCCATTCTCTTATCTCTCGCAAACATGAATTAAGTAACAAATGCTGGCCTCCCTGCACATAGTTCTGCGCGACAAAACTTTGTTTTTAGCACAAACTTGCAGAAAGTTTGCAGAAGTCTGCTCGTTAGGACATTCTTCAGAGGATTGCTGCGGGGGTTTGTTTCACTAAGATTAGTCTCTTTATGCTTTTTCACGTGAAAGAGCCTTTATAAGGCGACGCTTTGTTGAAGACGCTTGTTCGCACAAAGGCAGGAACACCACTTGGAAAGTTTTGTTTGTGCGTTTTAAAAAATGGCAGCGTATACATTACCGGAGGGATTCACGGAGTTTGACATGTTTACATTCGGCACGGCTCTTCTTGTTGCGGGTGAGTGGACCGAACAAAGCAGGAAGACGTGTCTGAGTTAAAGGAACAGTTCATCCCAAATTCTAATAGTCCTAAATTCAGCAATTCTGAAGCACTGATAGTTGTATTGACTATTCAAATCAATGTATCTGTTTACTTTTATGTTTTATTCTAAGGTACTTTTATTTTACAACTGATTAAAGGGACTTCTCTTTCATTCTTTTTTCTTCCAGGCTTGCTTGGATTCTTTCTCAATGCCATCAGCATCGTGTCTTTCCTCACAGTGAAAGAGATGCGAACTCCCAGCAACTTTTTTGTGTTCAATCTCGCCTTGGCTGACATCAGCTTGAATATAAATGGACTCACAGCTGCATATGCCAGCTATGTCAGGTATACTGGGCACTGTTATCATTATAATTCTCAATGGAATCCCTTAAATCCCAGCATTTAATATTATCCTGCACATGGTAAATAAGAAGCTTCTGAGCTTCATAATCCAAGCCTAAACCCACTTGTTCAGACATTTCACAAGCAGATCTGTTGCCATGGATTTTCCTGCGTGCTGGAAGTTTGACTCATTTCTTTGTCTGCTATAGGACCTGGCCATTCGGTCAGGAAGGATGTGAATTTCACGCATTCCAAGGCATGATAGCCATCCTCTCCTCCATCAGTTTTTTGGCTGCGGTTGCGTGGGACAGATACCACCAGTACTGCACCAGTGAGTACAGTGAAGTTCACGTCATGCCATACCGTCATAACCCCACAGCATAGAAATCGTCTAACAACCAGCCTGGTAGATAATCTGCACTGTGTTTTTGTATTTTTTAAACTTTTAAATAGCTAATTATTGATTGCACCTTAAATCTGCAGTCATCAGTTTATCTGGGTCATCAGACATTTGCTGCTCGGAGCAGTTTTACTCATGTTTGGGTTTGTGGGCCTCGGATTGTGTCACAGCTGTTGTTTGTTTTCCTACATTGTACATCATTTTACTCTGCAGGACAGAAGCTGTTCTGGAGCACGGCGATGATGATGAGCAGCATAATCTGGATCCTCTCCATCTTCTGGTCTGCCGTTCCTCTCATGGGATGGGGAGTCTATGACTTTGAGCCTATGAGGACCTGCTGCACACTGGACTACACCAAAGGGGACAGGTGGAGTTGTAATAATACATATTTGCATCAGCTGACGCTGTAAATGTCTTTAGCAACTATCTGCAATATTCCATGTTACTTCCTTTTCATACAGGGACTACATAACCTACATGCTAATGCTGGTGGTGCTGTACCTGGCATTCCCAGCTTTCACCATGATGTCGTGTTATGACGCCATCTACAAACACTTCAAGAAGGTCCATCAACACAGGGTACATATGCCGCACTTTTATAAAAAAAAAAAAACTAGCATGCAGCACAGTTTTTACTTCAAAATTCACTATGCTGTACGCGGCACAATGAACCTTCTCTTCTAGTTTAACACCAGCTTGCCGTTGAGGGTCTTGCTGATGTGCTGGGGCCCCTACGTCATCATGTGTGTCTACGCCTGCTTTGAGAATGTGAAGCTAGTCTCTCCAAAGCTACGAATGGTGAGTGCTGTGTGGAAATTATACATCAAACAACTGCTCATTTCCCTGTTTTATAGGGAAATGAGCAGTTTCATTCCTGATAAAAGCAGTCTGGCTAAACTGCTTGTTACAAACTCCAGCAATCTCCCAGCAACAGGTGCTTCTTTTGTTTTTTTTGCAGCTGCTTCCAGTTATTGCAAAGACAAATCCAATCTTCAACGCTCTCCTCTACTCATTTGGAAATGAGTTCTACAGAGGCGGTGTTTGGCACTTCCTCACTGGACAGAAGATTGTTGAACCAGTCATCAAGAAGTCCAAATGAAACAAAGCTTAACCATTATCTGCTTGATAGGTTCCATATATGTACACATACTCAGATGTTACAGCAAACATCCCTGAGCCATGTAGATCTGTGTAGAATTGTGTAACTGTAGATGAAACCAGGGACAGTCTCTCTCCGTTTGGAGCTGGCGCACCACCTGATGCTGGATTTTATGTAAATCTACAAATTGTGCTGCAGTTTTTAAAAATGTTTGCATTCTTGGTGCTCCTCTGTCCACATTTAACAACTCACAATAAACACGGATGTTGCTGCTTCTCTACCTTTCTATTTATTTCACAGGTGACATACTGTATATAGTATTTGTCAAATATTACTGTGTGCTCCCAGAAAAAAAATAATTCTGTCATTAGTTTTAATTATTTAACGTATACGATAAATGTATCTTACTGAGCCCTTCATGTTTGTAGCCCCTTATGACATCATAAAGGAATAAGCTCCATACTTCCAGCTGCTTAAAATGTGTGGATGCAAATTAGCTACATTAATCTCAGATTATTACCCTTAACCTGAATTACTGAACAGTGGAACTGATATAAAATATACACTAAATTGGCATTTACTTACAAAGACTGTTATGCAACACATTTGACACACCTAGTGCACATAATCGCATTTTTAGGTAGCTATTAAGTATAAATGTTATCCCTGCTGTCAGTGACTTTTTCCCTTTCTGGCCATTTATGTGCCACCTTTTGTGACAAGTGCTGCAGCACCAGCGCTGAAGAGCTAAATACATCCACTTCAGAAATAAGCCACAGTGAGATAAAGTCTTTGTTACACTAACCCGAGTGAGTGACGCCTCTGCCAGCAGGCCGGTCGTCAGCAGGTGAAATCCTCTCACTGTCAATGGCAGCCTGAGGCCCTAATGACAAACAGCATCCAGAAATAGTACTGGTGGCTGCTTAAAATTAGAGTAACAAGCTACTGCTTATATTGAACTTCAGTGTTATCAGGTCTCAAAACAAATGCACAGATCAGAAAAATAATGAAATGATTCCAATATTTTCTATTAGATAGAAATGCTAACATTTTTCAGTCTAAAATATGAAAAATGTATAAATTACAGACAGTCAGGGTCCCCAGACCAATCCTACAGACCTGATGATATTATCATGCAATGATAATATTGACATTTAACAGGCTGCCATGACATTTTGGCTTCATGTTCCACTCAGGTTTTTTAATCCTCTGACTGGGGTAAAATGCAATTGCTTCAGCTGTACTATTTTTCATGTTATCAATGATTAGCAAATGTAAGCATGCTAAAGTACAAAGATGAACAGTGTAGCATGTCTGACATTGCATGTCTGCCTTTCTGACATTGTGTTTTTGTATGTAATCAGTTAATAATCATATATCTCTATTGTCTTTAAAACCCATAGAATATATATCAGAATAATTGTGCAGCCCCTTATGATGTCATAAGGGGATAGCTGACTGCAAAATAATTAATTTGTAATGGATTTTAAAGTGATCTGCACATTTTGGGGACACCTAGTGCTTACATTAGCTTGTCACAAAGTGGTATACTATAAGGCCTTTACATTTGTTATGTAACCACAACAATCAGTGACAAAAAAAAGTCTGGAAAGCTAACTTGTTATGTTGTTATGCAGCCTACTCTTTAGTGCGGGATGTCCTATTTGGCATTATCAAGTCCTTCCTCAAAAATCAACTGTTCCTCATTCACCTGAGGTTATCCTGGGCTTTTCTCAGGAAAGACTGAAGAATCCAACAGATTAGCATTACATTCTTGGAAACTGTTGTCCTGTTGACTGACGTCTGATTAAAACACAGCATGCGTAGACTAGTGATCTAAATTGGTCAGAGCTGCAGATAGAAATAGCAACAGGAAGTAAGGAAGAACTCCTTGTTACAGACACGTTTAGCCTCATTGAGAACAAATAAATAAATACGGACTTTTCCTTCAGTGAGAGTCAGGATTTAGACTCCCACAAGGTGAGGTGAAGGTGTGCCAGGCCTGTGTGCTTAAATACAGACAGTGTGTTAAATATAAAACTGGTCACTGACAGATGGTTTTAGAAAAACAAAATCTATCCCCACCACAGATGTTACACATGACATGTTCAGAGAGATTTAGTCAATCATAGTCAGACCTTAAAACAACAAGGACAATCCCATCAATGCTTCTCTGCCTTTGCAATCCCTCACATGACCACAGGAGGGTGCATAGCTTTTTCTTTCTTTAAAATGCCCATTCAGATAGTATTGACTTAGGTACGTTTATAGTAGTCTGATGCTCAAGTTTTAAAGTTGACTCATAAGTATAATTACATAAAAAAATCCCTATTTTAAACTTTAGTCAAAGTTGCCATGTACAGTTTCAGTTTTGAAGATGTCAGCTTTATATTATAAAGGTCATAACTGCTTTTACAGATAGATACACTTCTGCAGAAAACATCATGACCTGCCACAGATGCAGTTGGATTATATTTTTTACAAACATTAAATACCACAAGGCCTTGGATTGAGCAAGAAAAATAAACAGTGTAAAACCATCTGAGGTCAGCTGAGGGGAAAACCCTGTTTGTATAAACTCCCACATTAATGATTAACCAAATGATGGCCCTGTATGTTTATGCTGAATATTATCCTTCATATACAATGAGTCCACAGGTCAGGAAGGATACATGTCATGTGATTCAACAAAACAACATCTAAGCTTATGTGTTACATAAGCCTTCTGTGTGTGTGTATGTAAAATGAAGACCTACAGGGAGCGCACTAGGCTCTCTGTGGTTTCTACGTAAAGTGAAATTGGAGCACACACTGTATGAACACTGCAGCTTTTTTTGAAGGCTTTTTCTTTCATACTGTCTTCACATCAGAGAACCTAAACCAAGATATTCGAATGAGTCATCAGAAATCATCTGCACAGTCACTAACCCTTTCATCAACACATAGGATATCCAAAGTCAGGGATCATTTCTTCACTGTGTGATCAGACTCCACCTGTTGAGGAACTATCACACATCCCCTCTGGCCCCACCACAGACACCCTCACAAACAGCACACATGTAGAGAATCACAGAGGGCCTGTTGAAAGGTGGAGTGATAGAGCTGTGTTGAATGTCATCTTTTCACCACAAGAGGGCAACAAAGCCTCTCTGTTCAATTACTGTAAATAAGTATAAACAGACACAGTGTCAGATTAGAGTTTATGGTTTTCATTTGTGATTTTATTGTGTCAGTTTAAACAAAAATAATAAGAGATAATCAGTGGGGACATGCTTTCATTTTAATTTGTCTCTAATTAATAAGCAAATTTCTCTGTCCTGTCTGTGTGGAGGACTGACACCAGCATGTTTGCAAGCCTTACAATATGATACTGAATCTGAAACCATATCTGTATAAACCAAAAAAATGGTATTTGTTTATCCTTGGTATTGATACATGCCTACATGCTGTTATAAGGGATGAGATAGCAAACATACATAATGAAGGCCCCTAATCAACCCATGAAGATGTCGAGGGAAACTTTGCATCATTTCCAAGAAGTTTTTTCTTTATCATTGATTTAAATATTACAGTTCAACCAGCATCTCTAACATCTGGTCAAGTGTAAACAAATACACTTTAGTGAAGGGTAGTAAAGTCATAAAATACAGTGCAAACAGAAAAGCTGTGAAAAAAGTAAACAAAGGCTCTTGATCTTTGTGATGATATAGAAACATAAACAAACATGTTTGACATGTTGTATAGACTGTGTGTGTAAATATACAATATATCAATTTTCTTTAAAACAAATCTTAAAAACACTATAAAACTCCTCTCTCTGCAAATGACATATCTGTATAATAATATATCAGCAGCATGGCTGCATTGTAAGAGTGTGATATAAAGAAGTGCCAGGCTGCTCTCATTAGAGAAATTGGTCAGTTATTTTCTGTGGTGTGTTAATCCTGCTGTTGGTGTATTAATGTTGTGTTTTCTGCTGCAGATAATCCACTGAGCACGCTGTCTGCTCAAAGCATCATCCCATACTCTGTTCCACCACAGAAATATATGCAATAGATGTACTGAAAGGAGTCATATACAGTAAATCAGCCTACTTTTTTTCTTTTTTGTTATGTTTATTACTGTATTAGTAGACAGTTCTGGAATATATTTTGGACTATATAAAGCAGTAACTATTATCACTAAAATCTATATTTAGTTACATTATTTCACTACAAACAAACATGGGAGATTAATAATACTGATGTATAATTCAACACATAAGAATTTAAATAATACTTCATGCTTTTGTAAATAGGCTATATCATTTAATATATAAATTTACCCTATTTTACATCACTTCTCTTATCATGATTTGATTTGGTTTGTAAATGTCCTAATAAGTAGAAGGCAAGAAGGAAACAGAACTACAAACTCCATGAGGCATGCAGGTAAAAATGTCGCTCAAATAAAAGTGAATGATTATTCGCATGCGTTCACTGCCCTCTAGTGAGAAAGAGAATTAACAGCGTAACGTTTAAGATGTGAATAAAATAAATTAATCTAAAATATCATTGAATACAAAACCAATACATAAATAAAAATTAAATGAGTTTTAAGGTTCTTGTATGTACTTACAGATTGTCACCACAAAGTGTCGCCCGTGTCTAAATCAACGTGGATCATATCTGCACTTTAATACAATGGGAGCTGTGTGCGTATTTCCCGTTATATCGTACATCTGGCTTTGTGGCTTCACTTTGGAAATATATTAAATAAGTGAGTGGTAAATAATTGGGCAATATAGTACTTTTCTTATGCAAATATATGTTCTATATAACTCCTCTCCTGTCTGACATGTTTCTGTAGACATTGATGACTGTAAATATTATGCAGTTCAGTTGGTGCACTGTTAAAAGAGAAATAATGACAAAATATTAGACTTTACTAGATAACCAATATACTAACTGCACAAATATTTAAAAAATATTCCAATCTGTAAATTCAGTGGCAAATTGTGAGTTTTCAGGTATTTTTATTTCATCTTTGTCACGTTCAGAGTCTGCATGCTGCTGTCTGATTTATTAAATTATGTTCTTATATCTTTCAAAAACACCAACGTCAAGCTCCTCACTGACCATAAACAATAAGACTTTTTTCCATCTTCGCTCTTGCAGTGCTCACCGGCTCTTATTGGTTGAAGTGATTGCTGCCATGGTTGGAAATTAACATAAAGAAGGCAAGTGGCGAAGAGATCCACTTGGGGGCAAGCTGGTGATGCGTCATAGCTCTTGGTGAAAAGTGGAGACAAAAAAGGGACTAAAATAGCGCCGAACCTGCGGGTTAATGTGCATCAATGGCCACGAAGTCACTAGTGGTCTCAGAGCAGAGAGCAAAAGTGCCACAGGTGATAGGAAGTATGAACGCAGGGGTGAGAGTGTTTGCGCGTCCGAGGTGTTGCAATTAAGCAGGGAAATCTCTCCAAACACAAGTTTGCCATGTGAAGAATCGAGGCCGAAAAGTCTGCAAGGTGCAGAAAATCTACGATTTCACCACGTCACTTCTCGGGAGATCATGAAACAACATCGGATGTGGCTGAGCCGAGGACAAGTAGACGAAGCTGAGGAGAGCCATCTTCACCGATGAAGCAGCCAAGTTCCTCTGCACCTCTTCCTTTACGCACAGGCTAGGTGAGGACGGAGAGCATTACATCAATGTAGACAAAACACCAATGAGTCATCCGAGGTGTTGAAAGATCGGCAGCAGGCGGGAGAAGCGCAACTTCAATTCTGACTTGAAATCACTTTTTTATAAAAAGCACACCATGGATGGAGAAGGAGGACCCTCCGGGCTGGCCAAATCAGCCGCCGTAAAGCTGTCCGAGATGGGCGAAAGAACCAAGCAGTTAGGCACCGCGATGAAGGATCCTCACCAGCAGAGACGGATCATATTAGTGATTGTTTGCGTGGCTCTCCTTTTGGACAATATGCTCTACATGGTGATCGTGCCAATTATTCCAGACTATCTTGCTGATCTGGAGAGTGAGCAGTCAGAGCACGTCCACGTAGTGATGCACCCCAACAGTTCAGCCAACAGCACAAGCCAAGACAAAAGCAACAAGGACAATTTAGATGTCCAGATAGGAGTACTTTTTGCATCCAAAGCCATCCTCCAGCTGCTAGTTAACCCGCTGTCGGGAACTTTCATAGACCGGGTGGGATATGACATTCCACTTTTAATCGGACTGACTGTCATGTTCGTCTCCACCTGCATATTTGCTTTCGGGGAGAACTATGCGACCCTCTTTATGGCCAGAAGTTTGCAGGGTCTGGGGTCTGCTTTCGCGGACACCTCTGGACTCGCGATGATAGCTGATAAGTACACGGAGGAGGCAGAGAGGAGCAGGGCGCTCGGCATCGCTCTGGCGTTTATCTCTTTTGGTAGTCTGGTAGCGCCTCCCTTCGGGGGTGTCCTGTACGAGTTTGCGGGCAAGAGGGTACCCTTCATCGTGCTCGCCTGCATTTGCCTGGCGGACGGCTTCCTCCTGCTGACCGTGATCAAGCCCTTCTCCAACAGGACTAGAGAAAACATGCCAGTCGGCACCCCCATATACAGACTCATGATTGACCCGTACATAGCTGTGGTAGCCGGGGCACTGACAGTGTGTAACATCCCCCTTGCCTTTCTAGAGCCCACCATTGCCAACTGGATGGAGACCACCATGCACTCCTCTCAGTGGGAAATGGGACTCACCTGGCTCCCTGCCTTCTTCCCTCACGTCCTCGGTGTGTACATAACTGTTAAACTCGCAGCACAGCATCCAAATTTGCAATGGTTCTACGGAGCTGTAGGCATGGTAATCATAGGCGCGAGCTCCTGCACAGTCCCTGCATGCAAAACTTTTGGGCAGCTTATTGCACCTTTGTGCGGCATTTGTTTTGGCATCGCTCTGGTAGACACTGCGCTGCTGCCCACACTCGCATTTTTAGTGGACGTGCGTCATGTCTCCGTGTATGGTAGTGTGTATGCTATAGCAGATATTTCCTATTCTGTCGCATATGCTATGGGTCCTATAGTTGCCGGGCAGATAGTGCACAACCTCGGTTTTGTACAACTTAACCTGGGCATGGGTCTCGTCAATGTGCTTTACGCACCAGCCCTGTTGCTGCTGCGCAACGTGTGCCAAATGAGACCGTCCTACTCAGAGAGAGATAACCTGTTAGAGGAAGCTCCGCAAGGGCTGTACGACACTATTAAGATGGAGGAGAGGAGAGGTAAAAAGAAGGGCTACAGTTCGGCAGGGAACTGCCTGTCAGTAGATGAAAACGGGTTTGACCCCTTCAAAGCACAGCGGTCCTTGTCAGAGGAATCGTCCGGTCCGGAGTACACTTAGACCGGACAAACACCATTCCCCTGAGGAGATTTGTAGATGAGACAAATTATAATCTAGTGGTTTAAACTTTTTATGTGAGTACCGACGTGCAATATTCAAACACCCAATCACCAAAATCATGATTGTGTGACCCAAAGTTTTTCTTTTTCTTTCTGACTGTGATTTCATTGTGTCGAACAAGTCGATGTTTGTCATGGACGTTTTACTGGAGTTTTGTGAGAGATTTATCAGCTACTGTGTGTATTACTGAATATTACAAAAAAAATTAAAAAGACGATATAAACGATATAAATATATAAATGTGGGACCAACTATAAGCAGCACATCCCCCCCCCCCTTACACAAAATAGCATATATTTTTAGTCTGAGAACTTTTTTACTTGCACATCAAAAGCCTGTTTTTATTTTTTTAGTTTAAAAAAATGTGGATTTTTATTTTTTATTTCCTGACTTTGCGGCCTGTTTACTGTTTCTATTATGTTGATTTGTAGTTGTTTTCATGTTGTACATTTGAAATTACATGTATCATAATAAATGGATTTTTGTACATATGTGGATATAATGCACAATGTAGATTGTTAAAAACATACGTGGACCTCTACAACGTGTGAGTGTATGCGCGCGCAAGTGTGTATGAAATATTTTGTCAGGACGTAGCTAATGAAGTCAGTCTCCTCAAGATGAACAAACGTGTATTCATTTAACAATTGTCGTTTTAATAAATCTCTGTTTGGATCTGTGTGACGGTCTGATTTCACTTGTTCTTTTAAAAATAAAAATAAAATCATTCTTATATTTGAAAAGTATTAAATGTAGAGGAAAATCAATTATATTCTCCCAATCCTGGATTCTAGTTTGGATATAATTGTGTGTAAAATAAGAAGCAAACACAAATAATGGGTAAAACTATACTTATGATGCACATTAGCCACAACGTGAAACCCCCAAATGAGCAATTTAAAACTCCAGAAGCAAAAATAGATTTATTTTCTTCACACAGGTCCATCTCATGTTGCTTAACACCACACTCAGAGACTTTGCTGAGGACCATAACTATCAGCTCTGTTGACCCGCGGTGCCTTCACCTCTGAATGACAAACAAAAAAAAGACTCTCAGCCCCTTTTAATATTAAAAATATCTTCAGATATAGGTGGGAGGGTTGTAGGTGAGGGGGGTAAGCAAGCTGTCAGATAACATGTTCTGCGAATAGATTTCGATGGGAGGAGTTTCTTGCCTCAAGGGTGGGGGGGAGGAAGGTAAACGCAAACACCTTCAGCATATTTTTCCACGGTGCGCTTTAATGTGGAGTCACAAGCCTTATGGCGCGCCGCGCGGGGACGAGGGGAGCGGTCCATCGCCTGTAACGGAACTTTACTCTAACAACATGGACTTTCACTGCGTGGAAGGACGCGGAAGGAAACTTCCACACTTCTCTGACCGAGAGCTACACTGATCAGGTAAGGACTTTATATCTCTCCCCATGAGAGAGGACGACTCTCTTCTTTAAAAACACTACATAAGTCTTCCTTATATAGTTTTACCCACAGTTTCTTTAAGTTAAGATGTTTTTAAAATGCATTTATTTATAAAAAAAAATTATTTTTGGCTTTTTAATTTTTTTTAAGAAGAAATGGATTTTAAAAAAGAGCTTTCGGGATGCGTCTCCGTGCATGGTGCTGAGCGATGAGACGCAGCTGGAATTCAAGGGCAGGCAGCAAATTGCATTAGGCTGCACAATGATGACGAATGGAAGGCTGCGGGCTCACTTTCAGACATGTGTAGCTACATTTCTCAATAGGCCTGCTTTTATGTACTGCGCTGCCTGCTCTTTCTATTAAATATCTTTACATGCTCTGTACAGGGAAGTCTGAACTCAAGTCCTTCTGCAGAGGGCTCCCACATTATTTTCCCCTTTGACTGGACAGAAGTGCAAACATGCCAATCTTGGAGAAAGAGACAGCCAGAGACCGGGACAGCCAGGTATGAAAACATGCTCCAAATGTAGTGTTTCTGGGAGGAGCGCTGTCCGTGGTGCTGAAGTTGGGAAACTACCGATGCTGACTTTCAGCACCACTGACAGCGAAAGCTCCACATCCTGACCACTAGGGGCGACAATTGGACAGTAGGCCTTTAATATTTGAAGGCTATAACACCTAATTAAAGACAGTGAGATTTACTCTAGGTTTGTACTCTAACACAGAGTATTCTCTGCTGTGGTATTACTGTGGTAACATTAGCACAGATCTTCTCCTCATGTCTACGAACATTACATTCATATTTCACTCATTATTAAAAACTTGGCTTAACAACAGCATGCAAATGATCACACATCAGACAGAGCAGACTATCAATTTGCATTTTCTATCCTGAAAAGAAAAAAATTCCCCTGAGACCAACAGACCTCGAAGCATTTCAGATGAATTATTAACTCAGCCTCTAATGATAAAAGACAACACAAAGGCAACATGTGAGGGAATTTAACTAATGAACACTAAATCACATTAAGTTGTACAGCTCCTGTCTTTCCATTACTCCTTTACTAGTCTTGTTTTTATGACATTAGGTGCTGCCAAAGGTCCCAGTGCCCCCACTCAAACAAACCCTCGACATGTACTTAAAGTGCGTGCAGCATCTAGTGAAGGAGGAGCAATTTAAGAAGACAAAGGCCATCGTAGAGAAGTTTGGAGCTCCTGGAGGCGTCGGAGAGCTTCTCCAGAAAAAGCTCTTAGAGAGGAGGGACAAAACGACCAACTGGGTAAACCACTTAGATGCTCTTTGTGGCAGGTGCATTAATGAGGAAGAGAACACATGCATTTTTCTTTAGGAGTTCCTGGATGTTCAAAAACTAACCCAGCCACTTCAACATAATAGACGTACAACATAATAGACTAGTGAAAGAACCGTGTTTTTAATCAATCACACATCTTTCTAAAGATTTATCTGAACCTTTGCTCATCCTTTGTTACTTTAATCTTCCCATCCAGTGCCTGTATGATCGGTTAGTCCACAGCTCATCCAGCACAATGAAATCTATCACACTCCCACACTCACAGAGGCTCACTCCCCTCTCCTTTTCATCTGGCAGTGATACACTGTAAGGTTTTTATTTTTCACTCCAATGCCCACAGGTCTTAATCCTGAAAGTAATACCTTGAAAAGCTTAATGAAGCAACATTCCTCAAAAAGAGTGTTCCTGTGTTTACATTCAGGTGTATGACTACTGGCTGGAGGACATGTACCTGAACAACAGGCTGGCTCTGCCAGTCAATTCCAGTCCTGTCATGGTGTTTCCTAAGCAGACCTTCAGAGATCACAAAGATGCCCTCAGGTATGTTGTAGATGTTTGGCTCTGCCAAACTCCCAACAAAATACAATTTAAATGTCAAAAAGACTCTTCCTACCATTGCTGTCATTCTTTTGTTACAAGATGGTTATGCCATAAATTTAGACTAATTACAAGTAAATCTGTACCTGAAAGAGAAGCTGCAGAAACAGAAGCATCACGTACAAAGGATCACTGTAATGTGTCCTGAAGTTGTCTTGAAAACATCCACCCACACTGACAATATAGTCCTTTTTAGCTCTTCAGCTGCTGACAGTGTTTATATTCTTCTCAGTAGACTCAGATTAAGATCTGAAATACAGTCATGGAGAGAATCTCTGTCCATTATTAAATGAGCCATGGTCCTCCAGACATTACACCGATCCAAACAGCCTGTAACTCAACATTAGCCTTTGTCAGCTCGTGCCACACTAACTGAATATTTCCAGAGCACCCCAAAGCAGCTTGTAATCTACTGACACGGTCACTTATTAGATTGGGAGTGACAGGGCCAAGCTCTCCACAGAGACTGCTAGTCAGGCCTCATTTAGGGGTGTGGCGCGCTGTGGCTGCCTCCCTTTGTATTGATCTGGCTTTGAACATAATAACACCAAGACAAATGACATACAACATAAGACCTGACAAGGCACTGTGTTTTTCCCTATTTGCCCACACAGCCCACTCGCACATACAGACGGGAGCTCTCTCTCTCTCACGCAGACAAACACACACAGCTCATGCACTGTATCCTAGTAATTTACCATAATGTGATTACTGTTAGTCCTTTGAGACATGGCAGTACATCTAATTATAATCACCGGCCAGGCCACTGTGTGTTTGCCTTTCTTTACACATTGCCCCATCTCACTCTTTTAAGGTTTGCTGCTCGTCTCATCAGAGGAGTGTTGGAGTATAAGGCTCTCGTTGATGGGTAAATTCAACCTTTAATGGATTACCTGCCATCCTGGATTTAGAATGAAAAGTATAAAAGTATAATCTGATGTGTGTACCGGTAATAATGTCTCTCAGGCGCGTGCTACCAGTGGATTTTGCTCAAGGGCAACTAGCCGGGACCCCTATGTGCATGGAGCAATACTAC
Source organism: Parambassis ranga (assembly GCF_900634625.1). Lineage (NCBI taxonomy): Eukaryota > Metazoa > Chordata > Actinopteri > Ambassidae > Parambassis > Parambassis ranga. The sequence goes on along the minus strand of NC_041039.1, from coordinate 7,815,730 downwards.
CGCATCTTCACCTCCTACCGCTACCCGGGGTTGAAGACAGACACACTAAAAGTCCAGATGAATGCAGCCTCCTCGGCGCCAGAGCACATCATTGTGGCGTGCAAGAACCAGGTCAGGACTCTGGCCTTTAGCGAGACATTTCACACTCTGAGAGGGGGCAGTGTCCTGCTTATTTGAGAGAGCAGATGAGTGAATGTAAGGATGCTTAATCAGATTTACGAACATATATTTTATATATCACAAATAACAGAGGGTGTTTGTTTATCCAGGATATTAAATACAAATTAAAAATAAACAGCCATCAACTGTTTCATCAACTGTTCTTGCACCATCAACACAACATCTATTTGATCTTTTATTGAATAACCATGCGACTGATTGTATCTAGAATTTAGATTTCTCCTAGAAACTGACCTGAGACCACTGTGCCAAGATGCTATCCAAGGATGTCTATTTAAATATTTAAACTGGCCAGACAATTACACTGGGGCTGGCTAACCAGGAAGTACCAAACAAAATTTGGCACAGTTTTTTTGCACATGGCTGCATCTGAAGCAAGACCTAAAAAGAAAGAACAAGCTGTCATACTAAAGTCTAAGCTTGAAACGATAAAAGGATAAAGCTATAAATTGACTAATCTAAATTTACAAAATATACAAATATAAACAAAAATTAAACTTTAACTAAAATACACTGAACATTCTACACTTACTGTTGCAACAAAACAACCATGACCAGGATCTCTGAACTGCAGGTAAAAGACCTTAAAAACTATATGATAAGTTAAGTTTTATGTGGTTTCAAATCTTCCTACACATATAAACCAATGCTGCCAATACCTCTCTCCCAAGAGCCCTCCCCTGGAAATGGTTCCAGGAACCCTTTAAGCTGCAGTACATAAAGGCTCATCCCTATGGAGATATGGAGAGTTAATTTAATTACTGCTGATTAAATCTGCCACTTTGCCCGAGAGCTTCCTCGAGTCTCAGGTTTAAGTGACCGCAGCAGAGGAGTTATTTTGTGGTTAGAAATGACCAGTGTCCTTATTCACTGTGCAACAGGCTAAAGTAAAGGTTGATTTGATCTATTGTTTTTTTTAAATGGCAGTCAAAATGGCAACCTTCTTCTTTCAAACCTCATCCCATCTCCTTTTACTTTAGGCCACAAACATCACCGCTCCAAAATGTGATTATTCTAATTTATTTTTCTCCCTAGTTTTTCGTGTTGGATGTAGTCGCAAATAGCAAGCAGCTCAATGAGATGGAGATCTTATCCCAGCTGGAGAAGATCCTAAAAATGTCAGAAAACGCTGAGGAGAGACTTCCTCCTATTGGCATCTTGACATCTGATGGAAGGACAGAGTGGGCACAAGCTAGAGAAGTGCTAACAAAAGGTCTCTGTCTAGCACATTCATGTTATTTTTAATGATACAAGATTTGGTTCACCTTTTTCCTTCTTTCATCCAGACCAAACCAACAGAGACTCTCTGGCTCTGATCGAGAGCTGTCTGTGTGTGGTGTGTCTGGATGAGCCCAGTGGCCTGCAACCTAGCAATACAAACAGAGCCCTGCTGATGCTTCACGGAGGTGGCCGTGAGAAGAATGGTGCAAATCGTTGGTATGACAAGTCAATGCAGGTAGGGCCACATCCCAGACAAATGTATCCTTCATGGGTTTAAAGTTTGGACCAATAATGAATCCACCTGCCCTCAGTTTGTTGTAGGAATGGATGGGGTTTGTGGAGTGGTGTGTGAGCATTCACCATTTGAAGGAATCGTTCTGGTTCAATGCTCTGAATACCTGATGAAATATATGTAAGCAGGCCCACTGCAGGAAGATATATCCACCCACTGAAATTTCAATGAATGCTGCTGAAGCAAATCTTGTTTTGTTGTGAACAGAACAGCAAGTTCTTGCAAGACGGCCGAGTCCTCCAGTGTCAAAGTGCTTCCCGCTCCAAAAAGACTGCTCTGGAAATCGAGTCCACAGATCCAAGGACTCTTAGCAGCAGCTGGAGACAGACTCCAGAGGTAACAAACTACACAAACTACACTGTACAAGTACATTGTTGGACAACATGTCATCTTTTCTGTTTCTTCTTCAGGCTCGTGAACAATCTTGACATGGATGTATTCAAATTTAAAGCTTATGGGAAAGAATTTATCAAAAAACAAAAGATGAGTCCAGACGCCTTTACTCAAGTAGCCTTACAACTCGCATTTTACAAGTAAAGTATATCCTATATGCATGTCCTAAATAAAAGAAATTTATTCAATTGTGCTGCCCCTCATATCTGTCACATCCTCAGATGCACTGGAAGACTTGTGTCCACGTATGAGAGTGCGTCCATTCGCCGCTTCCAACAGGGCCGAGTGGACAACATTCGCTCAGCCACCACTGAGGCTCTGGCCTTTGTGCAGTCCATGACAGATGAGAGGGGAACTTTCACTGTGAGTCATTTTTCTTACTTTCACCCCAGTCACTAACTCCCATATTACTGCTCATCATAGCCGCTTAAATAAAACAGATGTGACTGGCCAAACCTGCAGCCTCCCAGCTCAAACAGATGATATCCCTGCAGAGTTAGAGGACTGATGAAATATGGCACTAAATATTTTTTACTTCTTCAACAGGACTCAGACAAAATGAAACGACTGAGAGATGCAATTAATGCTCAGACGAATTATACAATTTCAGTAAGTATTTAAAATTGTTATTATCACAGAGAAAATTTTATATCAGCAAACTCATTATTCTCATATTAATTATGTGCTTCTCTGTACAGTAGCCTACATTACCCAAAATGCAATGTACATTGCAAGTAGCTCAGAAAACCACAAGCTTGACCAGACTCAAGTTAGCAATTATTCTGCTTTCAGTTGCTGCTAAGCTAAGCTAAGAAGCTAAGCTAAGAAGACTCAAAATTGGACAGTATTTCACTGGCAATGAACCTTTTTTCAGGCTATTACAGGAATGGCAATAGACAATCACCTCCTCGGCCTCCTGAGGATCGCAAAGGACCTCAACATGGAGAAGCCGGAGATCTTCTGCGATGAGACATATCTGACCAGTAACCAGTTCATCCTCTCTACCAGTCAGGTAAGATCTAATTCAAACTCGCAACATTTTAGCATTTTAAATCCTGTGCTTACAGTTGTAGAAGAAAGAAGTTCAAAGAATTTGGCCAGCATTTAAACATTTGTTGTTATTGAAATCAAACCTGCTAATGTTGGTTTCTTTAAGGCACATTTGTAACAAGTAAGAAGCTTTATAGTCAATTAAAAACCCCCAAAACAAATATCTAATGGAGAGGCCTCTCAAGAATTGCCATTAAACACTAGAAACGTCTGAATGCAACACAACATAAGTTTACAAAATGCACATTGCTAATTAAAGTTTATGCTGGTGTTCTCTGGCTGTTACAGTCCTTATTAATTGGAAACCTTGTCAAAATCCATGGCCTTCAGTAGGCAGTCTATACACTTAAATTAGTCTGTGTGTCTTATCCTGTAATTATTACTTTTATCTTATACAATGAATAGAGGTATGTGTGCGTGTATGTGCGTGTGTGTATCTGGTAAGTATTTGGGGTGAGGTTTTACTTCTGAAAAGCACTTTGTGTTACAAAAGTTTTTACTGAAAGGTGCTATATAACAAAGTTTGATTGATTAATACCATTTTAGGATTTATCTGTAGCTTTCCCGACAGCACTTGCACCCCACACTTGAAATATTTACTACCTTTTTTAATTCAGGCTTCCAGCTCCCCACCTAAACAAGTCCCACACTCAACACTCCTGCATGGGCAATATACACCTGCTGTGACATAGGTGTAACCTCTAAATCATATAATGCTGCATTAGCATTAAAACAGAGCTAATGCTAACTAAAACCATTTGTTTGATGTGATGACCATGGTAATTAAGTAAATAGCAAGACTACAGACATTGCAAACTCCAAATGTGTGCATTTATTTTCAGATTAAAATGAGCTGCAGGCACTGAATGTAATGACCACACACCCCTCTAATCTAATGTAATCTCATTTTAGGTTCCTACCACCATGGAAATGTTCTGCTGCTATGGCCCAGTGGTGTCTAACGGCTATGGTGCCTGCTACAACCCGCAGGCTGACCACATCATCTTCTGCATCTCTAGTTTCTGGGAAAACACTGAAACAAGTTCGGCCGTTTTTGTTAAAGCCCTGAACGAAGGCCTGCTGGAAATCAGGGACCTGTGCAATAGGAGCAGCGTCACGGCTACCAAACCAGCCGATGGCAGCCGGGGAGCCGGCCAGCCTCATAAATCAGGGAAGTAAGCGACTGAGAGAGAGAGACACTGTAGTTTAGATGCCCTTATGTGTTTTTGTGCAATAGTGTTCACACCACCAATTACAAAGCCTTAAAGTTCATATATATTAAGTGTAAATATATATGTATATTAAAAAGAGTGGTTTTCTTTTGGATATGTGGGGACAACAGAATGATTTCAGGGCCTCACACAGTCACCCTGCTTGACTTGGTAGGCTGACATTAGCTGGTCTGCTGCCTTTAGGAAACAGAAGCCATGGCCGCTTAGTAACACTGATGTGAGAGTCAACTCCTCCATCAGAGAGTGATTCAAGTAAATGATCCCAGTATTTATCTTAGATGTACAATTTCTGACAGAAAAAAACGCCTAGAGTAGATTTAAGTGAAATTATGACATCCTGTAAATGTGAACCTCTCTTTGTGTGTGCCATCAACAACACTCTGTATTTAAACATGTGTATTTTTGTATCGTGTTGACTCCATGAGTTTGCCAAAGAGGTTGTCCATATGTGTATGTGATGATGCACTTTAAGGTATTTAAAGATATGAATGAGTAACATGGAGAGCTGTGTGTAGAAGGAAATGTAATATATTTTTAGTGGCATGTGTGACGTGTTGTTGCTCTGTGTGTGTGTGTGTCTGTGTTCTATGTTACAGCAATAGGAACAATAGAACTGTGCTAAAAGCAAGAGAGTCCGGTGGTGACTGAGGCATACCACTGTGTTTATGTATATATACTGTAAGTGCTTAAAGGTAGAGTGAGGGTAGTGATGTACTGTGCAATAACACAATAGTGTAAAAAGTGCAGTGACAGTATATATATATATATATATATATATATATATATATATATATATATATATATATATATATATATATATATATATGCCAAATGAGCTCAATAGATGCACATAGCTTATTACAGTGATTCATGGCTGTCATGCATGATGTTTTGGTCTCAAACAAAGTGTAACTGTGACTTCCTCTGTATATGGTGTTCAGTCTGTGGTGGCTAGCAAATCAAATCAGTGCATATTTGTAGAAGATCAGTATTTCATCAGCCAAAGTGAATGTGAACATATAGATCATTTCAAAGGCTATAACTGATGCATGTTTATTCTTATAACAGCTGTATTTTTATATGTCCACAATGTGAAAGTATGAATAAAGTAAATATTGTCAAAGGGAATACAAAATGCCTTAAAAAAAGTACTGCAAACTGTTTTCCATACCTCCTTTCAGACGTACAGTGTTTAACATTTTACCTCCGATGATAATTGTGTTTCTACTTGATGTTTGTTGTCTAATCTGTGTGGCAAATGTAAAAAGTATGTAATTTGTCACATGTTGTACTGTTGAGAAAACAAATACTAAATAATCAGGCTGTTATATGTAATGCTCCATGACAGTTTTTTGTGTAACACATTATTGACGGGAGGGAATAAAAGTAAAAAAAAAAAAAAAAAGCTCCTTTATTTTTTTAGGCAAAGCAATATTTTGGTGACCATCACCTGTTGAAGCTGTAATAAAATAATAAAATATGTCATGTAGCCAAAATGGATATGCAATTCCACAAATAAAAATATATATTAAGTGTAACTATGTATTTTTTGTTATTGAAGCATTAAGAGCCATCAATGAAAGTATTGATGCCGCTGTGTGTTTATACCATTTGTACGAATTGTGCAAGAAAATAAAACTGAATAAACAAAGCACCATTCTGTATTATTCAGTTGTATACCTCCATACCAAAGCCTCTATTCTCATAAGAGTCCGTGCTGTAGTATGGAAGGTCAACAGGCTTTTTCCACCTTCATGTTTGAGATAATAAGACCAAGTTTGGTTAGGACTTGCCGTAGTTGTTGGCCTCGCATGCCAGGGTGTCACCTCGTTTGACCCAAATTAATAATATTCATAACTATCCCATTAGCTCCTCATTTTTAAACATAAAGGCAGTAACTAACTAACAACAACCAAAAACACAATTTTCTATCACTTTCTGCATCATAATGCTTGGTTGATGTTGCTGCAGAGCATTCGATTCAAACAATGACAAACAGTCTCACTTACAGTTGCATGCACATGGAATTGTTTGCATTGGGGTATCTGTTTGCAGCATGGCCACTTCACTGACACACTCCCAACAGATGGCCTCATTTCACTGGCATCTGATAGGGTCTTTAGGGAGAAACACAAATTTAATTCTCCATTGGTTAAACTGCTGAACCAGGTCGACCAAGTGGCCAAAAGCATTAAACATTTAGCCAAGCTTCCATGAAATGGTCCAATTAAATTTGGAATATAAAACTGGCTGAAAAACTAACCACAGACAACAAGGTTTTTTTAAAAAAAAAATGGCTTTATACTGAACTGGTAAACTTTGCTAAGACTTGACTTTACATCACATTTCATAAACCGTTGTGCTTCATTCAGTATTTCCAGAACTGCTGGGATAAAAACAGCACACACGTCTGTGCACAGGTCTATTGACAGAACATTCAGTTGGGTCATTGAAAAGGCAGCGCCGGCAGCGACCAGCGCCTACCGTGCATGAGGAGCAGCTTGTGACAAGACTTGGCGTCAAGATCAATGGCGGAAGCCCACCTGGAGACGGATGACGAGAGAACATTACCACTAATAAGCGTCTGCCACGCTGCAGACAGAGTCAGGGCCTTACCTGCTGGCTGCTATCGACTGGAGAGTGGAGCAGAGGAGAGCGGAGCTGTCCATCCACATTCCCTTCTCCATGATCATGGGACCACCAGAGAAATAAAAGAGAGTGTCAAAGCAGAAGAAGTGTCTATGAAAACATATTTAAAGAGTGACAGAGTGAATAGGGCATCATTTACAGTTGGACCATGAACATGTCAGCTCTCACAAATCAGCATGTCTTACAGTCCTAATGAGCATCTGTAACCTGTAACACGTGCACATGAATCCCAAACAGTTACGACTAGACTCCACAGAGCAGCCAATTAGTAACACCGAACCTGTCATCACATCATCAATATTACTGGGTAATCCAGAAACCTGTGCAATGATCTTTGAAAATGAAAATGAGTTTGACATTTTCCCTTTCAAAGCAAAACAGGAAAGAACCATCCCCATTGTCTCGTTTTTCAGATATTGACATTTAAGAAGAATTACACTGCCTTTCTTACAATCTTTCAATTAAGCCTATATTTTATCTGTCTGTCTGTTTTCACTCACCGAAGAATTCTGATAATGGCCATTCTGGCATTTATGAGGGAACAGCTCCTCTCGAGAGCAGCAGCTACATTTTACACACACACAATTAGAGCCTAATTGGGGGAGAAGTGAGGCCCCATTAAGTATTATGCCACAATGTACTATATGCTAAGAAAAGAACTAGTGTGGCCGGTCCCATTCAAGTTAGATGGACCCTTCACAATAAAATTCAAATTTAGTGCATCTTGAGTCAGAATTAAGTAAAGATTTTGTTTCCATCACTTAATCTAATTATTGTCATTGAAAATATTAAGTGACCTAATCACACATCGTTGCATAACCACAGTGAAACTTCAAGCTCTTCACTTTAAGCAACTGTCAACAGTTTCTTCAGATTTTGTGATAATGAGCCTCTGCTGGTGACAACATGACACCTATTCATCTGGATTGCTTCTCATTTCTTTTTCTATTTACTCAGCCCAGGTACTTGTTTTCTCATGGTCTCCAAGCTATAATCCATCCCAGGACTGCATATCAGCCGTAACACAAGCTACGCTACTGTAAACATAGCATCTAAACAGTGTTGGCAACGTATGATTCATTTTGTGATTGGAAGATCAATAACCAATTTGAAGATGACCTGGTGGAGAGGATCGGCGGTGGAGAGGATTGCGAGACCGTGCTTGGATGTGCGGTGTAAATCTCTGGTGGCGGATGTGTGTCTCAGGGCTGCCACGGCTCTTGCTCTGTGGGGATGATTTATGCCCCGGCTCTGCGAGAGGTCCGGCAGTCGTTGGGCTCTCATCGAGCAGCTGTGGCTAATTTGAGTGGCTACAGTGGAAGAGGTTCCTGAATGAGTAGTGGGGAGGGTACGTGAAAGGGTCAGGGTGTTACAGTTATAGAGAAAGTGGTGACTGGTGTGGAGGAGGAAAAAAGCAGGAGTAGTGCCTTGTGATTCTTAGTCTGCCTTCACCAAACAGTCATGCAGCATTTAACATCCATATCTGTCCAGACTCAGCTGAAGTCTGGACTACACAAGGTGAACATAGTGCTTTTGGAGACTATTATGAAATCACAGTAAAGTTGACCTTTAGCCTCTTGCAATAACAAGGACCTAGTCCTGACACTTTCATGACTGATATGGTGCTACAGTTTGTCTTTTCACTAAATTGTGACCGATATATTATTATTGCATTCTACCTAATTGCAGTCAACATCAAGCCTTTCCTGTAGGGAACTTAACTTATTAAATTGGGACTTGAACGGAATGCCAGTGCTGAGTTATCATGAGCATAAAGCAGCCATGCTAGCATTTTCTGATACTGAAAAACCTTTTTTAACCAATCTAATGATGTCTTTTTGATGTGTCCACTAGAAACACAACAACTATTTATCTGTCAATATCTTCAGCTACTATTTCATTTTAAAGCTAATATCTGGAAAATATATTGCACATCTCTGGCCATGACTAGGAATTTGTCATATATATCATATACATTCTTTACTTATGTTAAGGGCAGAACCTTGTTTTCTGATGAGTGACCTTTGACCACCAAATTCTAAACAGTTCCTTCAACTGTGCCAAAGTTTCATCAAGGAATCAAAAGAAACAACTGAAACACATAGTGCCTTAATCTATGGCTGCCCTCAGCATGGAGGCATAAAACCCTTCAGGGGTCACAGATCATTATCTTTATCATGTCTATCACATGCAGCTTACAGCAGCAAAAATGCTTTGACTTCTCTCAACAACTCACAATAGATAAACAAAGAGAAAAAGGATGTGGTAACGTCCATGAATGGAGTGTGTTGGAGGCTCTGGAAGGTAAATGGTTGTGCCAGGCCATTGTCTTAAGACCAGAGTCAATCACCCACAAAAAGCCCTGCAAAGAGACAAACGCTTAAATGCTCTCCTCACATCGAAGTAACAACCGTTCCATCCGCCTGCACGGCCAGATCAGCATGAGAGCTGGTTGCATAAGTGCCAAATATGAATGGATCCAAGGCGACAGCAGGGAGAAAAGTTAGATGGAAGGAACTCATTAGGAGAGCTGCCCTCTCCTCACAAACCCCATCTCAGTAATGCAGAGAAATTTGTGAACTGGCCATGAGTTCTGAAGGATATCCCATAACACTTGACAAGCGAAAACCGCCACCAGGCAGCTAATAGCTATACTGTCATGAGTGCAAATAAAAAGGCATGAGTTTGCATGCATGTATGCTTTGTGGCTCTGGTCATGTGAGACACAAAAAGGCAATTCTCTCTCTCCCTAAGTCCTCCACAACAGATCTGTCGTGCTGCCGGGCCAGATGTGAGATGGAGGGACTGTTGGCATTGGGAAAAGAGGTTGACTGAGGAGGGGGGAAAAAGGTGTGCTTCATTAAGTGCTTGGATCCCAGGTGGCCATTTGTCCCGGCTGTATCGTCCCCATGGAGCAGAGCTGTGCGGGGTGCAGAGGAGATGAACAGAGGCCTGCAGTTAGCAGGAGCAGCATCCTAGAGCCAACAGCTGCCAGTGGTTCCATCACTCTCATGACTCCAGTAACTAAACCACATGCCACAGAGCACCACTCACTTCCTGACTCCTACCAATTACAGTGGTCCATTAAGAAGTACAAATGCTGCTGCAGCTTCTTCAGCAGATGGGAGGTGTGTTCATTCACATGTATGGTGAAAGAAGAGACAAAGCCTGCACAGCGCTGATGGACTCCTTGCCCCCCTTTTGTGGTGCAAAATTTAGTTAAATATGTTCTTTCTTTCAAGTCCATCCATCGCATATAGAAATAATTCAACAACATTCTAAGAAGCAGAAACCCTGTGACCGTCCTCCCCTACTGTTGAAGCAAGGAAACCCAGCTGAAAGACAAACAACACTACGGGGAATGCACACACTATGATCAACGAACACATTACACTGCATAGTTCACAGGGGAGTTCCCTCTGATATAAACTTAATCCAGCCACTAAGAGGTGTTATGAGAAATAAGACGCATTAGGAACTTTATGGGCCACACAGCCATTAAGTGATACAATATGCTCACTTTTCGCCATTTGAATGTTTACGTATACTCTTGAGCTTATTTGTGTTTATTTACTTCCAGAGAGCCGTGAAGGTAGACGAAGGAGGAAAAGGAGGAGAAGGAGAGAGTGAAGCGAGCCGGAGCTGTAAAATAATGGCTCTGTGTTTAATGAGCGGCTGGGGACCGCAATATCTGGTGACAGAGAGAATCCCTCTGCCGAGTCTCTGTCACTGGGGAAGGGCTCGTCCTAAATCTCGCTCTTATTGCCACGCAGCAGCGCAACAATATCACTCTGGAGACAGAAGTTGAGGATTTTATGGGTGCTCAGGTAATTGAACAGCAGGAGGGAAAGAAGTCCGACCCACTTATCCGTAAAGGAAGTGCATCCAAACTAAATGACTGGTGTTAGGATATATTGGGATTCTCTCTGTTGCCTTTAACTCTTTGTAATTTGTCAAAGAGAAATGTTTGTATACTATTTGGCACAGGAGCGATTACATTATCCTAGCTACATGTGTCCTGGTGTAAATACGCCTGTCAGTTTAGCCACTAGTTCATATGTAACAGAGGACAGGGCTGAGGGATGATGGCTGTGCCTCTTTATGGCCCCTGAAGCCACACTTGTCAAAGAAACTAGCACTACAAGACAGCTTAGATGTGCACGACAAATAGGCTTTGTCTCTATAGTTTACAATTACCCAACACAGAGACAAACTATACAGCATTTTCAGCATCTGAACTGACTGAAAAATTAGCTGACAAAGACAAACTGTAAGTGTGGCCAAACAAAAATACTCAATTATTCAAAGCATTCCCGAGATATTGTCTTTCCAAGAAAAGAACGAACAGATGAATGGACAACTGGAAAATGTGGACACATGAACACATGCTGGAGCTACATCCTTTCAAAAGATGATTCATAAACACAACCGTTACATCTGTAAACACACCTTATCACCCTTTCCTATTAGTGGATTTGTAATTACAAATTAAAAGCTTGATCACGAATATGATGTTCAGAGTACAAAGAAAAAACTTTTTTTTTCTCTCAATTAGAGGTCATAAATCCCATGAGCAATAATAGTTGCTATCACATTAGCATGTCTCATTTATGTTTTGATTACAAAGGATGTCTCTTTTAAGGACTGGAGGGTTTTCACAGATGAAATCCAATTAATACTCGGTTAAAAAGGCAGGGATCCACTTTTTCACCAAGAAATCCTCTAACCCCTTTGCATTGTGATTTAAAAAAAATAAATAAAAGCAATGTAATTACAGCATTGTTGTGGCGAAAACAGACAAATAATAATTTATTTGTGAGGAACGGTCAGACTCCTGGCTTGTCCCAACATCCAGGAAAGTAAGCGTTGCATTGCGCGCTGCCACCCTAACAGTGACAGCTCCATAACGAGCCCGGTGCACAGCAGAGCCTAGAGGTTCACTCAGCCACCGCTGCTCTGAAAGCACTGAAAGCACACGCAGACAGCTCCCTCCTCTCTGCGGACGCACAGAGTCAACCTGCAACACGTGACAGGCCCTGGCCTCAAGTCACTCTGCTGTTGCTATTCCCCACAGTCCGCTGTCAAAAAGCCTTCCCATACATGCACAAAACAACATATCATGCACTTCTAGATGATAGGGTGGAAAAAACTAAATCACAGATATGGTTCTCTTGAAAATTGACTGTGTGCCAAGTCAGTTTTGTCAGCACCAACACTGCAAACTAACTTTGTCATGGGTGTGATATAGGCTGGCTTTTTAATTCAGCCATCAAAATGTGTGTTGACTCATTTTGGACTGAGTGAACAATTTATTGAAAGTAAAACATCCTCAAACTTACTCTCTTCACTTTGTTTTCTCCCCAGTTGCCATGTGTTGGAATTTAATCATATCCGGAAAATGATCAAGGCCAAAAGCCAGTAAAATGTCTCCTTTGAAATGTCTGGGAAGCAGCTGTCTCTTGCACCTTTGAAACCCTGAGTAAGGCATCTGTCTGATTCTGTAACATGCCCAAGATCCACATACTGTAAGTACATCAATCTATCTAATTTGAACGTCTTTGCAAAAACAGCATGTCAAATATTTTAACATAAACAGCGTGTTTTATATAATAAGCATCCTGTGACACTCCAAAATCTTTGCCAGAAAACAGAATACATTTTTCTCTTTTTGCAATTATGATTGGTCTTGTGTGGTCGCAGAACAGATGGTGTTATCTACCTCATGGGCGAGGTGAGCAACAAGTGTGCAATTAAAGGCCTGAAGAGCTGCTCCTTTCACAACAGATGAACTCTGGAAAGAAAATCAGACATGGGAAATTTAAGAGCACATACTTGGTGCATTTGGAGAGCTAAATTTGATGTGTAGAGTCCTAAATAGATGAAGTGATATCAGCAAGAATACATGAAAGCTAATGAACAGTGGAACTGTACATACTCAGCAATGTGTGGATTGTCCTTAAATTAGCAGTTTTTGCATACACGGCAACAGCCTATCCAGCAGGTTTTTTTTGTCACTAAATTTGCTGAGGTTTTAAGCTTCATAAAGAAAAAAGAGAAATGTATATTAACACTCAAATGATTATAAATAAGAACCGGCGCATTTTTCCCCCACATGTCCTTCAAGAGCTTCTTGGACTACTCCTTCCTCCTCTGTGCAAGCAGAGAATGTCCTTGCTCCATCTTTCATTCAAGCTGAGTCAGTATCAATCACGACACTGCAGTGATAGATAGGCAATCTAATAACACTAGGAGCAAAAATAACTTCACTCACTCAATCCTTGACCTTACAGAGCGAGCAGTCAGTTTGCTTAAAAGCTACGGCTATCACATAAAAATGGATTTTTCTTTTGGATCAATTGCAGTGGAAACATTTGAACTAAAATGGCTGTAAAAAGCTGTCACTAATAAATAATTGCTGTTGTCATGGATTTATTCACCACCACCGCCTCCTCCGCCTCCTCCTCCGCTTCTTAAGAGTGTTTCTACTGCAGGCTATTTAGCCCAAGTAAAAGACAATGCAAGCAGGTTTTTAGGAGCAGTGAAGGAACTGCCTTTGGACGAGGAACCATCTCAGCATGTGTACAGCCGGAGGAGATACAATTACCATCAAACGATGGCTGCAATGCCACTGCTGAGGCGCCACACAGGACACAGAGGAAGTGGTGAAACATTTGGGTCACGTTGAGTTCAAACGCGCTCGCAGTGTGAGCTGAGGACATTTACAGACAAGAACTGTGAGTCGTGACGGCACAAATTTGATTTAACTGAAGAGCAATGTTGAAACTCCAAGAAGCAGCCAAACATCCTGCATGGAAAGAAATCATATGGTTGTTTATTAGTCTTAATGATGGCTGGGAGAAAATATTAAATTAATTTTATCTCAGAGACTCAAATTTGCTCCAAACACATATAATGACAGGTTTTCCTTCACATCCATAGTCTTATGACTGACATGTTCACCGTTAAGGTTTGTTGACTGGATCCTATTAGAGCAAGATGCACCTGTGCTAAGAGGTCTTCTTGCCAAAAACCATGTCTTAATAAATCCCTTTGAAAAATGAAGAGCTTAATTAGAGTAGGCAAGGAATATAAACACCTCAGACTGAGCTCTTTGATGTGTAAAATTTAATTTTAAAATTTGACCAGGTGACTCCTGTAATAGTGGAAAATGGTTCAAAATGAACTTTATAAATACACAAATAAGATATGTTAGTGTTGGTCTACATTGTGCAGTGATTATTCTATTAACCATCTCTGCTAGGACCAGAGGTGTAGAATAGTAATGCAACATTGCAATATCCTTAGATTGCATCCTATATGTGCACTGATGCCCCAGGTGTGTGTGCGCAACATCCTTTTTTCCCCCAGTTTTCTAACTTGGAAAAGGACATGACAAGCACAAGTATGAATAAATAGCAAAAAAGCATACTCATGGCAACGAATCCTATTTTTGTCTTAAATTTTCAATCCAAACAAAAATAAGCCACAGCTCCCAGGGTTTGACCAAACATATCAATATTCAGCTGACAATGCCTTTAATCTGTGGCCAAGAGAATCTTGCATAACTCCACCAAATGCTACAGGGAGTTTTCACTAATGATCAGAAAATGATAAGGAAATATGAAGTAAATAGCTTATAATTAATGTAAATGGGACTCTCAATTTATAATACAGCAACCCCAGATTATCAGAGGTGACCTTCTTGGAAGGAATCTAGCTTCAAAAAGAATTGAGTGATGAACTGCTTCATGCATTTGCATTTGTTCTCTGGGGTCCATTTATAATTTAGTCATTAGGCTTTAGAAGACTTGCAATAGTGTGTCTGTGTGTATGATCACTCTTTACAAACATATGAGTGCACTACACCTTTTATAATGTTTCTTCATCCTCCTTTTCTCCACATCAAACACCAATTAAGATTCAAATCTACCTCCTTATCAGATGACTACACAATGCAGCATCAATCAAAGTCCTGCAAGCAGAGAACACATTTTACAACAATAGTGTACCCCTTAGCAGACACAGTCAGCCTTAAACCATAACATAACATAAAAATCATGATGACGTTAAATTAAATATATCCGGTTTCAAGCTCTTTAATAAACGTTAATGACACTATTTGCCATATTTAAGATCTTGACCACTGAACTCGTTTGTATCTTGAGTAAGGAGCAGCAGGTGGACAGAGCAGGTTCAACTCTGCATGGCAGGCATCACCAATATGGACTTTTTAGGTAGAGCATCGTCCTGTGGTTCCCATGCTGCTCTTGATTTCTGCTGCAGTTGTCTCAGGGATCAGCATAGCCAGCCTTGTAATGGTGCGACACCTGCACAGGTAGGTACTAACTATGCATCCTGGAAAACAGAGGCCATCATCTCTCAGAATAATTGGCTATCATGACAGCCTTTTGTATGTGATTGGAAGAAGTAAGTCTCATCAGTAGTTACAAATCTCTCAGGATGTGCCTGGCACCCAAATAATGGCAAGACCATCCCTAGATACAACCGTGCTTCTCATTAGATGGAAGCACCTTCTGAGTCCAGCGATCTGGGTACAGCACAAAAAGGTCATATACTCACTCCATGTGTGTAACTGCATCTAAGAATAGCTGTACAAGCCACTGCATTCTCTTGACAATTTAACTATGAATATACAGTTAGGGAAAAATATTTGAACCCCTTCCACAAATGGAAGAAACATAAAATAACTGCCAATCTCCCTCGGTCTGGAGCTTCACGCAAGATCTCACCTCATGGAATTTCAATGATAATAAGAGCGGTGAGGAAGAATCAGCCCAGAACTACTCAGGAGGAACCTGTCAATGCTCTTAAGGCAGCTGGGAGCATGGTCACCAAGAAAACAGTTGGTACCACTGTTAACACTAGAATCCTGCAGCTCCCGCAAGGTCACCCTGCTAAAGAAGGCACATGTCCCCTCTGAGATGTGTGCAAACCTTGTGGCCAACTACCAGAAATGTCTGACCTCTGTGATTGCCAACAAAGGTTTTGCCATCAAGTACTAAAGCACGTTTTGTGAAGGGATCAAACACTTATTTCATCATTAAAAAGCTTTGTTATCTCTTACTGAAATCCACTTTTCCACTGAAATTATAGTAGGCAAACCTACAAAATCAGTAGGGGTTCAAACAATTGTTTTCCCTATATTTATTTGTTTACCGACATCATAAAGTCTTGAATCCTATATGCAAACTGTATTATTTAACTAAGCTCTCCATT
Organism: Parambassis ranga; assembly: GCF_900634625.1. Taxonomy (NCBI): domain Eukaryota; kingdom Metazoa; phylum Chordata; class Actinopteri; family Ambassidae; genus Parambassis; species Parambassis ranga. Next base: position 7,799,476 of record NC_041039.1, on the reverse strand, counting down.
GCCAACCTGCAACACAGCGATCATGTTTAAAAGACTAACCACTGTGCATGTTCGTGACTTTATGACAGATGGTAGCCTAAAGGTCAAAAACACACATGAGGCTCACAGTAGAGGGATCAATGCAGTAGGATGCCCCTGTGTGTCTGTGGTGGATCCACCTCGGGAGCAATGCCACCAAAGGCTTCTTTTGAACTCAGCCAGCTACAAAGAAGGACCCCCTACTTCAGGTCCTGATTCCATGAAGGCAGGCAGCACCAAGTTTAGAGACACCTACACCCCATTCATTCATTCACTCACAGGCTCCCAGGAGTCCATTCAGTGCCGTGAACAAAACTAATTTACCATTGAACTACAGATTCAATAAACTGGTCTGACTGGATAATCTGCAAAATGACAGAAACACCTCAGCAGGCATTAATCTAGATAATCACATAATTAAACAATTAAAAGAACATTAAATGCATTCAAATGCAAATTCTTTTTAATGTGCCTGTAAATTGTAACATTAACATGTTAAATGCAAAGTGCCAAAGGTCTACCCTCTGGGACTTCAGAAGCTGTTCTTTCCAACAGACAGAGGAATCACACGGGAGTCCCACTGCCCGACTCTCACATCTGACTGGATGTTCTATGATCTACTCTTTACTTAATGAGGTGTCATGTACAGTTTATATAAAAGGTGTGACCTTATTAAACTGTGAGCGAAAGGCTGAAGCTATAGCTGGGGAAAGATAAATGGCACGGCTGTATAGAAACTCATTCTGCCTGTAACGTCCATGGGGCAAGAAGCTCTCACTCCAATTGGCCAAAGATGTATTACTGACATTGGTGGCTCCATTAAAATGGTGATGCTGAATAAATTATAAGCAATATAAAAAAAAATGATTTTATTCAAAATGCTTGTAAAACAAAATCTTAACACAATTTATAGAACCAAGAAATAACCGTTTTATACTGGAAGCTGTGGCAGATGAACAAATTAATATTTTAAGTGCACTCACATAATAACAAAAAATGTATTCTATGCATTTTCACTCCTGAGTGTAAATAAATAAATGCAGAAGGAAAAAGATGGCTACTCTTTAAATTAAAACCATTTTTTTGGCAGACTGTGCCAAGCTCTCCAAACACTATTCTTGTGATTCTTTTTCTTTAACTTGATTTCTGACAGCCAATTCAATTAGGCTGGATATGTGTGGGTGTAAAAAAAAAATGCAACATGACAAACTAAGAAGATGGATGGCAACCTTTGCTTCACCATTAAAATCACAATTGCGTCGCATTGAAACTCAATCTATTGCCGTATTACCGGCTGCGGCAAAATGAACACAGCTTGGACTGCAGAGCCAGACAGGGTCATAACTAACCACCCTCTGCAGCTCTTTTCTTTTCTGCATGCTGGCTTTTTATTTTCAGCGGCTTGGTTTATCACTATTAAATAAATGCAGGCAGTAAGTTTCAAATATAAAGCTCAAGGGAAATAAAGAACATTCCAATTTGTTAAGTGTTTAATTTTCCAAAGATAAGGCAGAGTGACTCATCAGCCACCTGACCATATTACTGGCAGTCTGTGGCTAAGTGTTGTCTGGCCAAACCCTTGTTGGAGTCATCAGGGGCCAGGGAGGAGCTGACCTGCTGGTAGATGAAGGAGTACAGGCTGACGTCAGGGCGCCGACTAAGGCAGTTCTTACACACCGAGTTGTAGTACTGCCCCAGGAGATCATACACCTCACCTGTGATGAAGAAAAGCAGACAGTTTATTGTCTAGACTCAAAAGTCAAAGATAACCCAGCAAAGAAAAAGTAGACAAGTTTTTCATGTAGAAACTGTGACACAATTTTAAAAAATGTGTCACAATGTAAAAATGTTGTTGGCACTTCAATCAAAAAGTGCAAAAAAGGAAGGAACAGACACAAGGAGAAAAAAAAGAAGCGGCTGGACACGGCTGTTTGTCTTACCAACACTGACGTTTCTCTGAGTGAGGAAAGAGTGCATGTTGTGGACATCTGTCATGAGTTCGCTGTCACCGAAGGTGAAATAGGCTACATCTCGGCCCGCCTCAGCAGCTGCCAGCATCTGGAGCAGAGCTGGAGGAAAAGAAGAGAACAGTCAGAGACAGAGCATAGACTGACTGAGGCTTGTTTTAAATGTATTTACTGAGCCTGAAATAACAAGAAAGGTAGAGAAAAGGACCTTTTCTATGCATTTTCACTGTCTCATGTATAAAAAATACAAATAAAAAGAGATCTGATGTTTTCATTGAAACAGAGTGGCAAAAGCCTATGAAGCTGGTAATATAAAAGGTAAGTAATCGGGGGAATAGGTCTCACCCCCACTGAGAACTCTGGATTAGTTACAAAGGAAGGCGAGGTCTGGCCCCGGAGAGCTGTGAATATTTTAAAAGACTGGAAATATGTCTGCTGATTAATAAAGGTTGGGGCAACACCAAGTTAATGAGCAAAACTCTACCAACATTTTCAGATGAGGGCTAAGCTAAATATCTCTACATTTCAGCAGTTTTTTTCTCATACTCTGTTTCAATGATCTGGCAATTAAAAAAATAAGTGGCTATGTGAGGCCACAGACAGTAAACCCAGGCAGAGAACAGCATATGAATTACGAAGCCTTTCCCCAGAGGCATGTCATTAGGCAGACAGTAGGTGATTTTGTCTATAGAGGGTTGTGCCTTGTTATAGCTAATTATAAATATACATGGTATAATTTTTAAACATGAATGTTCAAGAGAACGCAAGAAGTAGAGCTGCTAGTGAAAATGTTTTGCTAACACCTTCTTGGAGCGCCCTGGTCAGTGACAGTGATACAAGGCACAGACAGAGAGCGGCAACAGATTGATGGACTGAAGCAGGCGATCAATTTCACTATTAATGAAACATATTAACTTTGTCATTTGATCAATAAGAGGAAGGCGACAAATAGGGCTTAAGTAAATGAATGCATTCCTGGAAGACAAATGGATGCCCACACTGATCAGCTGGAGCCATTCAATCTAAAATGTATTTGGTTATTTCCAGGAAGAGACTCCAATTAGGCTGCCAAGGGTACAGAGATGATTTCAAACCCCTTTTCGTCACAAGATCCGTTACATTAGTGCTTACCTTTGAGACGTGTGTCACCACCAAAAACCCCACAGCCCCAGTTCCCTGTTGCCACTGCTGAGAGATTTTCACTTTGTTCCTCAGGGCGTGCAAAGCCACAGTAAGCCTACACGAACAGAGAATATTAAAGGTGAAACTGACATATTGATAAAGTGTTCATAATAAATTCTGGCAGCTAGTTTTGGACTCCATATATTTTATCTTAAATCCTCACAATAAATTAATTCATTTATCAAGAATTGTGAACAAACCAGGTTTTGTTTCAAGTTATTTTCAACCTAACCGTACACTGCCATTAAAATTACACATTAAACCAGGAATCAGATCTGGCTCCCACGAGGCCCTTATTCTCCCACCAGTTTATGTCCTTATAAACTCAAATGAAATGTAGAGAGAAACAAAGTAATCACATTTTCTGTAGGCCTGTGTTTGACCCATCATTCTGAACTTATGTTTTGTGTCATTTTGTTGCATAGTGCTTTTCATACATACATTATTTGCAGATAGTGTGAAACTGATACAGATTTTACATATTAATAATTTGACTAAAGTGCATAACGAGAATATTTGACAGGTCAGGTGGGTTGTAAGTCACATGAACACGACATGTTAAATGAAAGATCTGAACGGCATTAATTTTCACTTTAAAACTGAAGTTAATAGCGAAAATAGCACGTGCCCATCCTCCTCCTGACCAGTCATAAATTCTTCCTGTGAAAGGGCAGATATGACAGTTAGCTGAACAATATTCGAAACAGGATTGATCTTGGTGTTGGTGCATTCCTCACACGTCTGTCAGACCTGTCAAACCCCTCCATGCTTTCTGGCAGCAGACTTGACACCATCAACATCTTGATTTTCTATTACAAATTGACATGACTATTCTGGGGAGATTACACACGTGGATGCAGTACTGTTTAAAAAAAGCTGTGATTAATTGCTCTGAGGCCAATTATGTTCATTCAAATTCATTCTGGGCCTAATGGACAGTGTAATGAATATGATTATGCTTTTTCCTCTGCAAATGCAACAATCTATCAGTGCATGTTACATGCATATGGCACTCCTGTTTACTCTGTGAAAAGTAAACAGGAGTCAATATCACTCAGCTGACATTTGTGATGAAATTGTTTTTCCATTAGAAAGCAAATGGATTTAAACTGAAGCCATTTAATCTGGGCAAAATAAACGACACGATTACAGGTATAAACCTTTAAGGCGGCAGAGCTATGGTGGTCTACAGTGGGAGAACTATGCTAGGCCCAAAGCTGTTCATTTGTCTTCAAAGCAGCACTTTGTTTTCTATTGAAATGACACCAATATGTTCTTATTATTGTCATTTGAACTAATCTGTTTCATGCACAATGTAGCAATGATAACATACAAACAACAATAAAAAAAAGAAACAGGAATACGAGTTAAAAGAGAAGCAAACCTTTTTAAGTTCTCGATTGATTTTCACAGGGTGAAACTGTTCAAGAAAGTTCCTGAACTGCAGCGCATCAATGGCCACAATCTCTGTGCATCTTCTCTGCCAGGCATCACTAAAACAAATCACAGAAATGGGACATAAACATATTGTACTTCCAGGATTAGCTAACAGCCATGCTGGGCAGTAAAAAGGAGCAGGTTACTGCCACACTACCACCTCTACTTGGACAAATGTCAAGATGCACCTGACCTTCTGCAGTTGTTTACCATTATTCAGTCATAAATCAGTACTTGACTTAATACAAATAGTGACCTGATGATGGAGCTCAATTAAACGTCAGTTACTATTTTGTAATTCAGAGGATTCCTTCTGACTTTTTTGTTGATCTGTGAAAAGCTAAAACGTCAGCCTAATAGTAATACACGTCATAGGCAATTCATGCTATGGTAATTCATTCTTATATTGAAAGCAGTCATTATAATATAATATATATTAATATATTATATATAATAAATTATATATAATATAAATAAATACCTTGGAGTTGTGTCCTGGTGGCTTCCATCCCACTGATAGGTCTGTGCATACCCAGTGTATTTACTGTACTGCTGCGTTCCTAATTAAAACACACATTAAGTGAGACATCAGTCACACTTTCATCATTAATTACAAGAAAACACATTTTAATATTAAACACTTTTCATGGAGAGTAACAGCCACAGCTGTCTCATGACAAGAACAAAGGTCAAGTTATTACCCCCCCCCCCCCCCCCCCCCCCCCCCCCCCAGAACATTGTGAGAATCAGCGACTGACCACCAGACCACAAGGGAACACTCTACACCCGTAAAGAGGGAACAGAGGTGGGGGTAGGGAGGCAACTGCACAGTCAAACAAACGAGGCCACAAATTAACTTCCCAGTCATTAGCACTCATTAGTACCTGGCTGTCGAGAGCACTTGCAGAGATGCCTCATGCTGCAAAGTGAATAAACCAAGTGATTAGGACTGATTGGTCAGCAGGTAATAGGAGGTGCACATGGGGAGGAGGGAATCTCCAGGGTAAATTCCACTTGACAGGCACTTCACTAATAATCAGCCAGCCCTCTGTTTTTTTTTTTTTTTAAATATTAAGCAGAATTACCACCAGAATAAGACCCTGAAGTACCTGATCTACTTTACCACAGTGCTATGAAAACAAAAGATGAGCAAACAATGGAAAGAGCTACTGACCACATAGAGCATTTAAATACAGAGCTCCTATACTACTGAACAAATAAAAGATATTGTATATTTGTAGGTAATGTTAGGAATTTACAAAGTAACATTGAATTCCTGACGTCAAATTGGTACAGATTGCTTTGTGGAAACTATGCAAACACCTGACCTTTACTGGTTCTCCAAAAATAAACTCTCAGCTGAAACATCTTTGCATCTGAATTCTGCAGAAACAAAAAAAATTATGCTTTTGATTTTTATGCAACTCATTTGTGATTTAAAACTGAGATATGAAGTGGGAAACGGATCAATCTTTGCTATGGAAAGATGTGTCTGGTTATTAAAAAGATTTCCAAATACCAAACAGTTTGCATAAAAATCAGCAGGAGCTTGATCCATTCATGTGCAAATACTTCAAAACAAAGTGTCTCGTATTTGTGGTTGAACAGATATTGAAAGGTCAGAAAAATTGCCATGTAAAGGCAACTGAAGAAGTGTAACTACCGTTTTATTGCTCATGTCTGCACAGAAATAATCCACAAAAATGATATAAAAAAATAGCAGTGTAAGGTCTCCCTTGGGTCTACACTGTGCAGCGCATGTATTTTCTGACTAGTACTCCAACCACTGAATCGTATGACGTCTCCTTGATACTATTTATACTGACCGCCCCAACCGCTGCCAGACATCTAGCAATCACAGACAATTCAATTAGGCTTGGGCACTTTTGCAAATTTCAGTGCAGAGGTAAGATCCATTAGCTTCCGTACTGTATGCCAAGAAGTATCACAGGGGAATATGATTTACCACACAGCCACAACACTGTTATGGCATGGACTTTTACAAATGTGGGTGGGGACAAGAGATACAGGCAGGGTTTAATAAAGATGATGGAATGGAAGAGTCCATTAGTAGAGCAGGTCTTGGGCAGGTCTTCCAGCTATAATTAATTCTGGGCCCTCGTAATAAAGTTAAGTGGTGTAAGTGGAGGCGTAGGATAGATGGCGGGCAAGCAGTCTGAAGGTGACTCCGCCAAAGCGAGAAGCTTATATTCTGCAGTGTGACTGGGAGGACGTCTCTAGTGCCTAATTTTTTTGTTATAATTCAAACCTGTTTCTTTTGAAATGTTCAAACATTCAGCTAAGGAGCTCCTTTTCTGACAGGACACTGAAGCTGTATATCGCTCTCCTTAAAGCCACACTCACAAAATTGCCAATTTACAACACAGAGTTGCCCACAGTGTAAGATTCAGACTAACATGTTAACTTACCATTACCAAAATATAAACAAAGCATTAGCATTTTAAAATGATGCAATATACACAGATATTATTGTCACATGTTTGCAGTGATCAGCATACACATAATTTGCTGTACTGACAGGTATTTGTTTTTTTTTATTTTTTTTTTAATATATCCTTTATGGGGTCTCTATACACAGTTGAACTGTTAAAAGAAGGAGCTTATCTGTCACATCAAATGCAAAAAAAAAAAAATGTTTGTGCTGTGTAACCAATAAAAGCTCTTTCTAATGTAAACTATTTCATGAAAGCTGTAACGTATTCAGACATGTTGAACTTATTAAGGGCTTCTAAGATATAGCTAAAATGTAGAGACTTAAATTGTCTTATTGAATGTCTGAATGGCAGCTGGACCTGCATACACTTTGTTTGTTTTTTTACTTCTTCACTGACTACACTACTGGCTGTCTAACATGTTCATCAAACACAATCAAGCTGCTGCAAGAGTCTAGACAAACAGTGTTGGACAAATAAAAAAAGAGAAGAAAAACAGACAGGTGCCATCAGCCTCCTGCTGGGACTCTTGTTTCTGGGTCTATTGGCCTGTCCCAGCTTTGTTTGTTGCAAACACTCAATATTAAAGCACAGGCAGTTGGAATTCTTCAACAGAAAGACCCAACAGAGCAATCAGGACGTAGCCTCCATCTCCCATCTCTACACTTTGCAGCCAATCAAAAAGAAATGTGTGACAAGGACAGCAAACATCCTTTATCCTCCTGTTGACTCAGAATGGGGTAAAGTTGTACACTTCATGCTGTGTGTGACTACAAATATATAGAATCTTTCTTCAGCCAAATTATTGGACAAGCATTAAAATGAAGGAAGCTATGGCATTATTGATCTGACCTGGATCAATTAATTAAATAATGAATAATTGAATTGTAGGGTTGTAGGAGAGTTTTTTTTCTTAATTACTGACCTGTGATTATCAGACATTCATTATGATCCAGGGCTTCGGTGAAGAGACGAGAAATAATTAGCTCGGGGTTTACAAGAAAGCGGATTTCCTCTTGAACAAGACCCGAACTGGTGACACCTCCTCCCACAAACTGATTGGCAAAATCCACCTGCATATAAAGACAATTTGTTGATTATCAATTAGTCATTAGAGAAATATTTATACCACAACTTTTTTACAAAACAAAAACATTTCGAAAAATAATACTGTCACAGAAAGTGCAATATGAGGCTTCCTGAACTTAGACAACAGGAGGAAAACACCTCGTGAAATGGTCTCTGCCCTTTTTATTCTATTTGTGACAGAATCCTTGACAAGCTGATTGGGAAGGTGGCCTGAGGTGCCGGCATTACTCAGACATCTGTCCCCTATGCCAAAATGAGCTCTCCCCAGGAGCAGCACTTAAGTGTGCAGCTGCCAGTGGCAAATATCAAATCAAGAGAGCAGTCAAAAGTAAACATCTTCCACCAGTCATTGCATACTGCTGAAGTGTTGTTTTTTTTTTTTATTTTAGTCTGTTTACAATTCAAATTAAATACACACCCCCATTGTTTTAGCCCAGAAAGACGTAATAATCTGTTGTTTTAGTATTAAAGCAGCCATGTGGAACATATAATCACATAATTTCAAGACTGGCAGTTGTTGCTCTTTGGTCTGTAGACAGTCCAGACCAAACCCCTTCGTAACCCCAGGAAGAAGCTGCACAGGGGTGAGCAGCAGTCTAAGAGCTGATCTCCCTAAACTGGTCACTCAACTCTGGGACAGTGAGCCGGCCTCCAAAGTCTGCTTTGACAAGCTGTCAGCACCTCACCACCACCCCCACCCCAGCAGAGCATCCATCAATCCAAGCTGTGGCGTGCCCCGGAGCTGGTCATGTGTGCACATCAGCTGTCAGTTAGTGGCAACTGGAGGCAAACAAAAGGTGAAAGCCAGAGCACGCCATCCTGACAGTGTATGGGAAGCATGGCCGACACAGAGAGCAGAAGAGGCTCAGAGGCCTCGACCCCAGTCCCAGCACACACTCCCTTCGACATGTCATGGGCTCCCTCAAAGGTCTTTTCAGCAGCAGTAAGCATTCTGGGTGGAAGGGTCCAGAAAGATGTGCCTAAGTGACTGACTACAGAAGAGGGGATAAAAGACAGAAACCAACCACAAGAAGGAACAGCGCGCAAACAAACAGCTCCTTTGAGCACATTAAGTCCCTATGTTGTCTTTTACTAATGGCAGACTTCTTCTCCTCTGAGTCTTACCTGAAGCATTCCATAACCATCATCTTCAATGGTCCCTTCACAGGTAATGTGCAGCTTTGTGAGCTGAGTCTGTGAGCTGAAACACAAAGATTGTTTTCCAGTTGAAAGAAAATGGATCTCTGCTTGCAGCCAAACAGCCTATTGCAGGATCTCTCTTAAAAACAATAACACACTTCTTCTACAACTATAATAATGATAGTAGTGTCTGACCTTTTCCAATTTAGGGGTTTATCTAGACTTTTCCGCGTGAATGTTATGAGTCCTGTAGGCACTGAAAGACAAAAATGTAAATTTAAAGAGTGTCAAGACTTCCATTTTGTAATTTAATCATGAAAATGAAATCCAACCTCACTAATCCACATACTTTTCTCAGTGACACTTTTAAAATAGCACATCAGGGTTTTCAGCTTCTCAATCTTCCGTGAAGAGGACCCCTCAAACAACCTGGAGGCAAAGAGAAATTATGGTTTCCAATAAAACAAAATAGTTGATATTATGTGACATATTGTGCTCTTTCCACAGAAAATAATTCACAAATCACACAATCAAAAAACTACAGCTAGGACCTGGAAGAATTGCTCTCTGGATAGGCAGAGCTATAGAGACACATAACCTCCACTTTAGCCATGTGAGTTCAGTCATGCTTTAACTTTTGATATGAATTAGTTCATCTCTCACTCAGCTTTCTTTTCAGTCACTAGCCGATTATGTAGACGCTCTTCCACTGTAACGACAACGGAGTTGCCCCAGGCTCACCCTACCAGAGCAACTCATGTGCCACTTCACAGCACTCACACAAAAAAGGAGAGAGGGAAACAGGGCTCCTCACTTTGGGGATACATTAAGAAGCCCTGTGCCCTTTTTAAACAACAGAGTCCTCAACAGGCAAAAAGGGTCAATCCCTCATGGAATGTACAACATGCACACACCCACACACAAAGCAGTTAGCAGTGAGTTGCAGTAGATGGGCCTGAATGCACTTTAAGCATTAAGCCCACCATCTCAAACCAACTCTATGAAGAACCCCACGGCCCACCTCACATGCCACAATAAAAGAAGAGAAATTTCATGTGAGGGAAATGAAACCATGACAAAAGCTTGATGCACTGAGAGCCCTTCAGGGGCCAAAAAACTCATTCATTGAACTCAACTCCAGCATTCATTTCTCTTTTTTGTCACTGTGTCCCCTAGAAACAATCATGCCTCATGTAGTCCTCAGGGAAAATGTCTTTGACATAAGTTAGCCACTAGTGAGGGTAGCCTTTTAGTAACAAATTGCAATGTGGTCTTTGGGAATAGAGAATTAATTCACAATTATATAACAGCAATATACCTCCTACAGATGAGCAGAAAGCTATGATGTAATGCAGAAAAAGGGTATATGTGACTCGGTACAGCAGCTGGGACTCTGCACAGGCAAAAACTGGAAAAATTAGTCAAGAAACTCCTTATAGTGAAATAATCAATATACCGGTAGTTAGAATAGTTTCTATACAGAAACCCAGAGCCAAGTCTTAATCACTTTTAACTCAATGTAAATAAGATGGAATTCTGATGCGACTGAACTCTTTTACTGCCTTCTGCAAGAAGCCAATGACCTTCCCTATTGTCAAAGGCAGCCATCTGAGTCAATGTTAATCTAATATCCTCTTCCATTTAGGTAATTACAGTGTGATGCCAACAGAGATGAGGGAGATGACTAAGCAGTGATTTGCAGACTCATTTTAACAGTGAAACTTTACAGGTAGGTATTAGGAAACCCTGTGGTAATGCTAGAATAAAAGCACCAGTTTTGCAAAAATAAATAAATAACTAAAATCAATCACATAGGACTCCCACATGAAGATACTCATCAATCTCTTAGTTGTGAAGTGTGCAGTGAAACCATGAAAAGGTGAAATAAGTTATTATGGAAGTAATAATATTATGACTCGGCAAATAAATTGAAACATCTGGTTCTATCAGGCAAAGCAGGCACAAATCATTTACAGTGTAAGAGTTGTTTGCTCTCATGTCCAGCCATGAGATGGAATTATTTGTGAGAAAAGCATATACAGTGGTGCCCCCTCATGGAAATGAAGCTAGTTGCCACATCAGCATAACTTACAGACATGTTATATAACTTCAAACACCAGATTGCTGCGTTACCTGACAAAGTTGATGTCTGGGTAGTTGCAGTACTCCGTCCTTCTGGAGTTCCGTCGGGGGAAGGTGCAGAAGAAGGCGTTGGCGAGCAGACATGCCACCTGCTCCTGAGACATGGTGATGGAGTGGTTCATGCCTCTCTTGAGGAGGGGTATTGGCTATAGGAGGGACGGAGGCACAACCGAGAAGGTCAAAATAATTTGTTTTGGCAATTTAGCAAACAAGACACTAGAGTGTACTGAATAAAAGCAATAATTTGGTACTACTCTGTGCTTCTTTAATCAGACATAATAATTAGAATCAAGGTCCATTTATGCTTGCGCATGTGAGACACTGTCCAAGAAAAAGGTTATGAGTTTATAAATAAACAACACATCTATGTTACAATAAAACTGGAGAAATAGTAAAAATTATGTTGGTTACAAGTTAGTAGAAAAAATAACCACAACCAAACAAAGTTTATTGCAGGTGACAGAAATAAACCTTTGAAATGCATTGCACAGCAAATCTTTAGTCTTTAGTCATTTGTAAACTTCCTTTATTTTTAATGCTGTGTTTAAATCATTTTGGGTAATGGTATTACTTATGTGAACACTAATTAATCAAACTGCAAATACAATATGTGAAATTAAAATTAAATTGTGGTTTTCTTGCTCAAAAGAATATCCTAAACCATTTTAATGAGCTCTAAGCACACATCTTCATCATCTACATGCTAGTGAACCAGATGGCCAAAAAGGCTATAAAACATCTGACAAATGAACATCAATAGTACCATGCCTTGACCTGCCCATTTTTACAACAATTTCACAAGATTATTTGTCATGTTGTGACCTTTGGGACCAACCTGCTGCAGTGATCTACTATGTCACAGACCAGTGAGTTAGTGTCCGATGGTTAGTGATGGGTGTTACCTTGGTGCAGAGCTCCGATGTTCTCAGTGCTAATTGCACCATGTCTGGCAGCAGGGAGTCAAACAGATGTTCAGCAGCATCAGGCTCCAGGACCTTGGAGAGAGCAAGAGGTCTGTTTATGTTTGCTGTTTCGCCACAAAACTCAGCTGTGACATTATTAGCTGTTGGGGCTGGTTAGTATCAGACAGACAGATGAAATAAGCTCGATATCAAAATACTGAGACACTAGACAATTTGTATGGAAAAACAAATATTGCCAAAATCCTACTATTCTGTATATGCACATGAAGAAAACTGATATCCCATACACATGGACTGGAAAAAGGAATGGGAAAGATATGGCCTTATATTATTTCAATACATATGGCCTCATCTATAATACTACCACCACATCTACACATTAAAGCAAAAATATCTATAACCAGACAACACTTTTAGACAACACATTTTATATCCTACCCATAAATACAGCCATATTGGCTACAAAATGTCCGAATGATCAATAACATGGCAATTTCATCAAGGTTGCACAGCCATGCCAACTGATTAAACTGTCTTCCTGGAAGAGATGCAAATGTCCGAGCATTTGAAATGGAAAGGACAGTGTGTTCCCAGGACAAGGGAGCAGTGACTTGTGATTTAGCCTGGAACATTTATATTATGGCAAAGGAAGCCTGGCTAAACACTGTCATAAGTAATGACCTGGCTGCCATCATAAACTTCTCCTCTGGGTGTAATAAATGAAGCCAGTTGACAGGGAGAGACGGTGGATATAGCTGAGGTAGTATAAGCTGAGCTCTTTAAATCAGCTGAAGACAGTGCATCAAATCAGCTGAACAAACTCTCTCTGTATGACTTGATACAGGTCTGTACATCACAATAAACTGACAATGCAATCAAGAAAGATACAGGGGTTTGGGCAATGAGAAACCAGGGCTCCCATGAAGATATGGCCCTGCTCCTATTTCTCACAGATCGGAGAAATAACACAATCTGCTCGACTGAGACCATGTAAAAATAAAACACCTGTGTGCTTGTGACTGTAAAAAAAAGCACTGGTTGAGCTGGGGAGGGAGAAATGAACAAAATGAATGCTGTCCATCAATAACTATTTATTTATTCATGAGGTACGCATGCTGAGATGAATATTCAATGAAGAAGCCTGACCTGTCACTCCGTGCCATTCATGTCTACGTTTCTCTGACACTCACAATCAAAGAGCTACATCTGGCTATGGGCAGAGGAGATGTCAAAAGGGAGTACATTATATTGCATCATTTGCGTTCAGCATATTAGATCGGAAGTGGAATATCTTCTTTAATTAAATGTGTTAACAAACACCAGTATTATACTGCTGGCTAGTTCTTCTTTAGGATATCAGACTATTAAAACACAGATTTGTAACAGAGGAAAGCTCTACATGAGAGGCAATAAACATTTGTTGCGAGTGTGTGAGTGTGTGTATATATCAAGTCTGCAATAACACACACCATAAATAAAGCAAGTGTATTTTGTGTGAGCAACAGTGACATTTATGTGGCTGTAAAAAGTTACCTGCAAGTGTCAAATATGACATCAATTTTACAGTCAAACAAGCAAAGTGTAAGTTTTTACAGAACAACCAATCACCTCCACCAAAATAATTAACAAAACAATGTTTGATGTTATTACATAATTTCACTCGTCATTTATAAGAGACATCACACTATACCAGACGTGACGGAATCCAATTTGAGCTACTGACAACAAACCCTCTGCCTAAAGCATCTCACCATGTTGAGATTTCAACTAATAGAATATTTTTATAACATCATTTATGACTTATCTGATTCAACAGTAAAATATTCCTGGAGATATAATGCCAGCATTTTTTTTTCTGACAAAGTATTTAATGTGACCTTTTGAGATAAAATAATTCCTTCAGCCACTGCCATGCGAGGCTGCAACATTCTCCCCATTGTGAAATCCATTACTGTTCAACTGCAAAGTGACAGAAACACATTTGGCAAACTGACAGTCATGAAAAAGCCTTACATGTACCCCTTCATGTGAAATGTTAAACATTATACCAGGTGATGTATTCCAGATATGCCACATAGCACAGGAGCGAGTGATTGCTTCTTTACCATAAAGATGATAAAGCCTATTACTTATGGTCTCCCATGTTCTGTACTTCATATATAAAACACTCATGTCATGATGCTACAATGTCTCGTAATGGAATATTCCCATCTCCTTAGAGAGCCAGACAGTAGCACAGCCCCTCTGATTCTTTACACAGAATGACGTAAAGTGACGTAAAGACAACAGATGATAAATGGCCTCTAAACAAGGCCGGAGAAGACTCTGACAACTGAGACATGGCCAGTGAACCAACAGAGCTCTGCTTATGATGCAACCCAGAATTTGTCTAATAAAAAAGTCACTTGTTTACGGGCAGGAAAAAAGCAAATATCAATCACAGCTCTTGATTATACAAGTATGCAGATTTTTCAAGAAAAATGCTGCAGTAGTAGTACTGAGCTGCAGTTATTAGGCCTATCTGTTCATATTGATTCAGAATGACCTTTAATGCCATTCATGCACACAGTAATAAGAACCACTATCACTGGTTTACAATACCTTCTGTTTGGCAATTAAGTCTCATGATTGGACAGCTGTGGTTTCATTAGTCTACAACTAAACCTTTGACATCCTCAACATGTATGCTAATCTGTGTTTACATGACTGCATGCTGTTATCGATTTTGGCACATTCAAGAGGTAAAACAATAGGTATTTTTTTTAAACATAGGAAGTTCCATAACAGATTAAAGGATATGTTGTTTACCTTAGTGCAGTATAAGTGCAACGCAGTGAAGTCCCATTTCTTGGCTTGTGAGGCACTGTACCTCAACACGGCATTCTGCAACAATGAAAAAAAATAAATGGCAAAACTATTTTGAAACATTTAAGTGGCAATTACAAGCCTGTACAGTTGTATTAGAACATCCAACTACAGGTCCCATAATGCCATCTTGTGGCAGAGTTGGTAAGAGCACCCTCTAATTTGTATGCTTGAGCTTAATTTTTTCTGGTTGATTTATATAAGAGATTTATTAAATGGACAAGTCAGACACAGAATTTTACTAAAGCAGATTACTTAGATATATACTAGAACATGTCTGGAAGTGACACACGATCTTGCAAAGCAAAGCAAAAGCATATGAAACTTGCCTTCAACCCAAGTGGACTTGTAAATTTTTTATCCAACGTTTCCTTGATGAGCTCCCATCGACTCTTTTTCTGCAGAGCTTGTGTCTCCTGTGTGTGTAAAAAGTGAAAGCATCTTATTATGCAAAAGTAACATTACAAATAATCATTTTCCTTTCATACTATTGTTGAAACAACAGGTCTACAAACACATAAACTATTACCTCATCTACAACAGGGAACAAGCTCTCGCTGGAACAAGGCATCTTGACATGAGCATCATCCCACGTATCCTTAAACTTGGAAGGATATGGAACAGGAACTTTACCTTTCTGAAGAAGGTCTGTCTGTCATTGGGAAAGAAAAATACATGGCATTAGCAGATGCTAATATGTATACAAACTAAACACAGTGGTGAGTAAAATATCTTTAAGACTAAAAGAATAACTTACAAAATTTCAGACTGTGTTATGTGCAAATCTGAGATAGATATTTGCACATATGCACAAGTATTTTATATGTATATAAAAAAGAAAGAATTGCTCAAACCCTTATCATCACAGTGTGTTGGCCAGGAACATCCTTTAGTGGAGGATTTGGTCCACCACATCCAGGCATTCTCTTAAGCTCACTGATTGGGGTCCCAAGCCATTTATTATCAGTTAAGGTAGTTTCTTCATCTGTATTTTGTTCATCTGAAGACTTATCTGACTTATCCTGTCTAACAGGTAATCCTGGGGATGAGATCCCTGAAAAGAAGTCTGTTATTTTTGGACCATTTTTGACAGAACCCACTGAGCTTGTCAAGCATGTTTCTCTTTCTTGTTTCTCCAGCCCAACATCATTGTCTTCTTGATCAATATCTGTCAAAGGTTGAGTTTCTTCATCAGTATCAGACACAGAATGCTTTTCAGCATGTCTGCAATCTAGGGACTGAGCTGAGGTGCACTGAAAGTCATCATCTTCTGTCATTTCAACTTCTTCTTCGTTTTGGCAAAGTTCAGTCGTGCTGGAGTCTTCTGGGGGCTTAACCAACCATCGCTCCAGAGCATTTGTGAACTTCTTTTGCTGCCTAGGTCTGATTCTTTTCACAGAACCTTTCAGCTTTACACCTCGCACACTACCTGTTCCAGTCTTTGGCCATATATCCATCGTGGTCTCTGTTTTGCTTTCCTTTCTGCCTTGATTTAAAGTGTCCTTTCCTGAGCTGTGGCTACATAGGGAGGAATCTGGTGAAAGAAAAAGAATGTTTTCCAAAAGTTAAGCCAACAACATCTTTGTCTTACACTCTAGCAGACAATTTACCTTTAAGAGAAGATGAGGGCGATGCTGGGTCACTTGCTTCCATCCTTAGTCTCTTTGCTAAAGGTTCGAGGTCTGTCAATGCAGTCATTCTATGTAGGATGAAAACAATACACAAGAGATGGTATCCTGGAGCGCAATGGTGAAATTTAGATATTAAAACACAGAACTCACAAAACAACTTGAGCTGACACCACGAAGGAGACGCTGTTTGTCCAAACTTGATTGTTAGGCAGTCCTTTCTTCAATAAGTGAACAAATCTTACAATACGGTATGCAGCCATACATGACTGTCTACCTAAAATAATCACGTGCCAGTGAGTTAGGTAGGGACATAATTACCTTTGGAAAAATGCGTGTTTACATTTAACATATTCAGTCATGTCACTTACGCTATTTAAATGACTAAATAACCCCCAGTCTGGTCATTGCTTATTGACTAGCTGACAAGCTAACGAGTATTGCCAAAACAATTGAAAAATATAACCTTGGTTTGGATAAACACTTCAGCAAGTAGTGTCTAGTGGGACAACTTTCAATTGGAAAGAGACTCGAAGTACACTACGAACAGCTTTGCTGGTTTGTTATTGTAAAAACGCACACCCGTTTTAAACTATTCCTGAGAGTATGCTACAGATTGTTAGCTCTGTTGTTCAACGCCAAATCACTTCCGTGTACGCGTGACGTATGACCGGAAATACCGCGATACCTCATTTACATGGCACGTCTTTGTTTTCTTCTTCTTTGTGAAGAGACATTTAAGTTAACAAGTTATTTTTTTTTAAATGATTCGATTTTATTTTAGACTCAGAATAAACAGCCTTAACATAAAAAATGTACACATATTTTTAATATAACTGACCGTGAACGGAGAAAGGGCTGAAAAACCCACTCACTTATAGGAGTGGTAAAGTTATTATCCTTTAAGTCACATGACGCTTGAACACAAAAGAACAGCAACATGGTTGCATTGTATTGTGTTTTCTTAAAGTGACTCCAGGCTCACCTGTCTGAAGCCACACCTATCATGACGCACCTGCAGAAGAAAGCGAAGGCACGATCCTTGAATTCAGCGAAGACATTCCGTTGGCCTAATGGGGACATAATCTAAATCATTTTAGCGAGGATGATGGTCAGAATTTACATATTCTTCGCTGTTTTCGTGCAGTGTTACATTTGCGGGAGCGTCAACAAAGGTGAGACACATCAGAGTTGGGTTAAGTTTGTGTTTTCTGTCGATGGAGCCGAAAAACAGAAGAACCTTTATTCTTTTGTAAGGTTTATTTGACACAACGCGTGCATGTAGTACACAAAAAACGTTTCATTTTTATTCTATATTATTATTAGTAGTAGTTGTAGTACTTTTTACAGATTATTCATTTTTCTTTACAGACTTTTTAAATGGGCTTTCCTCAAAACCTTCCAAGTACTCCATTGTAACTCCTCGCGTGGTTCAAAGATTGACAAGGAGTATAAACAGTCCAGCACAACCGAAAGAGGTAGCTACCTGAGTGAATTGTGTTTTTAATATTAAATGCAAAATGACAGCAGTCATTAATACATTTCATGCTTATTATTTTTTGTATATTTAGAGATACAGAGGTGAGACTGTATCATATGCACTTATCATCAACAACAGAGAGCACACCCTTCATCTGAAAAAGAACAGGTATGCATGTAATTCTGACATTATTGTCAACCTGTCAACATGTTTCAGATGATATGACCACTGTGTTTTTCTTCTTATCAGAGACTTCCTGCACCCAAATTGTGTTCAATATTTAAGTAATGCCACTGGAACCTATAACTCCTCATTTCCAAGTAATTATGTAAGTTAATGAATGTTCATCCTTACTTAAAAGGTTGCTTTAGAATCAATTCTTGAATGTGTTTTTAATTTTCTTTGCACAGGTGCATTGCTATTACCATGGGGAGGTGGAAGGATACAGGGACTCAGTGGTAGCACTGAGCACATGCTCTGGCCTCAGGTTTAAACGGCTATTTTAAACCACTTAAGAGAATTCAGCTTTCTAATTTATTACTGTCAGCATATTGGGAAATGTTTTTGTTTGAGGTTTACTTGCACAAGGAATTGTGTTTCCTTGAAAGGTTCTTATCAGTCAAAAATAATCTCTATCTGTCTGGTCATCAGTATAGTGTCATCCGTTTCTCTGTAGGGGTGTGATCGTCCTCGAAAATGAGACATTTGGACTTGAGCCTGTGCCACAGTCTACCACTAAGGAGCATCTTCTGTACTTGCTGAAGGACGTTCAGTCTGAGCCCGTCACCTGTGGGGTGGTTGATGAGGATGCACCATTTCCAGCTCATGAACCCTTTGAGCCTGGCCAGTCGCTGACTTCCCTGTTAAGGGTCAGGATTCTCACTGTGTGCACATTTCAGTGTGACCAAGCTGTTAAAAAAGAGACGCTGTTCTGATTGTTTTGTTTTTTTCCACTGTTTGTCTTTCCAACAGAGGAAGAGGAACCTACCACAAACTCGCTATGTGGAGCTGGCGCTGGTGGTGGATCAGCTCAGGGTGTGTGTTTATCCGTTTCTGAATGGATGACTACTGCCTGACTCATCAGCCCATACCAAAGAACTTTGTTACATAAATGGAGTGCTTTTCCTCTGCTCTAACTAACAATGTCTTTTTTTATTATTATGTGTTAACAGTATAACTTTAAGAAGAAGAATGAGACAGCAGTACGAGATGAGATGGTGGAATTAGCTAATCTTTTGGATGGGGTGAGTTCTTACTCGTTATGCTTACCATATTTTCGCGACCACAAGGCACACCGCATTATAAGGTAATTCTATATTTGTGCTTAAAATATGTTTGACCTTCTATTATTTTCTGTTGTGTTTCAGTACTACAAGAGTCTAAATATCCGTGTTGTGCTAGTGAGCCTGGAGATTTTTAAAGACAGGAATCCTTTTAGTGTGGACGGGTCTGCTGGAGAAGTGCTGGAAAATTTTGTTAAGTGGAGGAAGGAAATTCTGGTGCCAAAAGTCCGACATGATATTGGTCAGCTGATTGTGTAAGTAATGATGGCTCTTTCTTCATTTGTTTTTGAGCAGATTAAAGGATGATTGATTAGTTTTCGGTCTAAGGTAGGAGGAGTCAGTCATACCTACATTCACGCATCATTATCACTGACTGAGCTCTTTGGGAGGAAGCAGTGATCTAGAGTAGGTTGTTAAATCAGGTAAACAGAGCAGTTAGAATAGTTCATATCCACATTCTTATGTGGCAGCTAACAATGTCAAGTTATGACTCCAGACTCTCTAATTGCTCAGTACGTTGAACTGCATGTGCATTTAAACAATGGCTGAATAACTCAACTCCTACGCCACAAAATCATCTGTCAGTCCTCTTATTTATTTATTAACCTTTATTTAACCAGGAGGGACCCTTTAAGATTAAAAATCTATTTTCAAGTGTCCTGACCAATACAGGCAGCAACTCAGTAGTACATGTCAATTTCAATTAACAGACAATCGATTAATACGTATTACTATACAATATAAAAAAAAAACAATAATCAGGCGAAGCAATTGCATCCCATTGTTTCAGCTTTCCTATCATTTCCAATACTGTAATTTCAAAAGAATCTACAGAGGCCTGATCCTTCAGTTTTAAAACGTTCTGTAGGAGATTCCAAGCAGTGGGGGCAGCAAAATGAAAAGTCTTCTTCTCTAGCTCAGACTTAGCCTTTGGAACACACAATAAAAACAAGTCATCATGCGGCATCAAATTACATTGCATAGTCTGTGTGTTTTGAAATGTTGTTTCAAATGTGTACCTTGATCTCTTGATTCTCTTGTTTGCCAGTGGTCAGCCCAGTGCATATGCAGGAGGTGTATTAGGCATGGCCTTTGTGGGCACAGTCTGCTCTGTAGCAACGTCTGGAGGCATCAATGTGGTTAGTTCACCTCTTAACTTCTAACACCAACTGACCCCATTGTGTAGAAACTGATACTGTCTGCATTATTTATAAGTGCAGCTGACTCTGACAGGCCCTGAATAGCACACCAGTAAAGCAGGTTGGACCTGAATACAGTTTTAATAAGCTCCATGACAAGGCATCTTTCTTTGTGGTATTAAATTCCACAGATTTTTTTAATGTTATTTAAAATTCTAAAGATATTTTGGAACTATATAACTGAATTTGTTAAGTTGAGTTTTTTTCCTAAAAACTACAGAAGATGAAAACATTGAATCTGTGTTCTTTACAGTACAGCAATGACAATATACTCTACATTTCCACTGTGGTGGCCCATGAGATGGGTCATAACTTGGGCATGAATCATGACGATCAGCGCTGCAACTGTAATGGAAGTAGCTGCATCATGTCAGCGGGTGCTGGGTAAAACATTTCCCACAAATTTTGTTGTTTTATTGTTCACACAGGCTCAGATTCTGAGTAAGACACATGTCATACCAATTTATGACTAATTATGGTCAGTCTGACCATGGTGTGTTCATCTGAGGCCTCACTAACCATTTATATTGGCTCCCTGTAGTGGTTCCACGTCTTTCAGCAGCTGCAGTGCAAATGATTTTGAGAATCTCATTCTCCGTGGAGGAGGCATGTGTCTTCTTAACCACCCTACAGATGTGATTGGTACCGCTAAATGTGGCAATGGCCGCCTGGATGAAGGAGAGCAGTGCGACTGTGGCAAACCAGAGGTAGAGTGCTCACATACTTTATGTTAAATTCACACACACACATACATATATATATCCTATTTAATGTGTAGGTAAGCATAGTTTTTGTCCTTCTCATCCACACAGGAATGCAAGAATGAATGCTGTAATGCTGCCACCTGTAAATTATCATACAGGTCTAGCTGTGCTCAGGGAAGCTGCTGCAGCAACTGTCAGGTCTGACAGACTTTAATGCCGGACTTAAACTGCAGATATCCATCTTATGATGACATTGAATAGATGAAGAAAATTGTACTTTCAGACTGTAGATAAACATTAAAAAAATGTGTGTAATGTGATTTGTGCTTCAGATTAGAGTTGCAGGAACTCCTTGCAGGCAGTCCATTAACAGCTGTGATCTTCCTGAATATTGTGATGGCAAAAGTGAATATTGTCCCAATAACTTCTACGTAATGGATGGTCTGCCCTGTGAAAACAATGCAGCATACTGCTTTGAAGGTCGCTGCCAGACATACAATTACCAATGCAAGCAACTGTTTTCACCAGGTACTCTTAATAATAGAAGTTGAATGTTTTGTGGTCATTTTGTATGAGCTATAGAGTACACTTTACCATCCAAATGTGAAGTAACTTTTAGTTTGTTCTCATAACATTAACTGACTCATGACATGAATAATAAGTTTTGTTGTTGTTTGTTGTTGTCTTGTATGTTGTTTTTGTCTTGGGTAGATCCTGCTACAAAGGCAGCAGATATTTGTTTTGAAACTGCAAATACTAAGGGAACCATATTTGGAAACTGTGGACTCGACAGCACAGGAACCCCCATCAAATGTACTACAGCGTGAGTACTCTTCTAATACCTGGATATTATGAATTTATAGTGTAGTGTAGGAAATGCAATGGCCACATTACATTTAGGAATACTTGTTGTAAATATGACATCTTTGATTTTTATTTATAACAAGCTACTTCAATAGCATTTATTGTAAATATCTGAGATACAACTTTGGGTTTTAAGCACAAGGATTGAGTAGGCTACAGTTACTTGGAGCTAGATGGGGACAAACAAATATAGAATGCATCCCAAGACGTATCTGAGTAAAAGAAAATGAGTGTTAACTTGACTTTAGCTTATCTTCATTCCACACCTGTGCCTAACTGTGCTGTTGTGCACTTGTGCCATAGAAATGCCATGTGTGGAAAGGTGCAGTGCACTGGCGTGGATGTGAATAACCCTCCACCTGGCGCACACGTCAGCATTCAAATTGTTCAAGGGTCAGTTTGTGTTAATGCTGACTTCAACCTAGGCACAGATGTGCTGGATCCTGCCTATGTTAAACCTGGTAGCCCTTGTGCCAAAGGAAAAGTGAGTTGACTTTTAAGGATGGATGCCAAAAAGAAGATCTATTAACCGTTAACATGCATAACTTGACACCCAATTATTTCCACCTGTCTTCTCTTTCAGACCTGTCTGGACTTTAAGTGTGTGAATGCTTCCAATCTGCTACCTAATTTGGACTGTGATGCTCAGACCACCTGTAATAGCCGGGGGGTAAAATAACTGCAGACTCTCTACTTTCTGCACATTTTTTTAGTTATAGGAAAAAAAACATTCTTTTCTGTTATATTTTGTTAGGTTTGTAATGACCATGGGCACTGCCACTGTAACGATGGGTGGGCTCCACCCTACTGTGACAGTTCAGGGCGAGGTGGCAGCATTGACAGCGGTCCTGCTGAGATTGGTACGTTTGTCTCGTCATTTTGCATTTCAAAATGAAGTAATCAGAAAGTCACATGTACAGCTCACCTAATAATCCAGTTATTAGTGCTACTAACCAGGGCAACATATGGGGATCAGAAGTTACACAGTAACCTAATACAACATTGTGCAGCCAAGGTTTCATATTACTCTCAAATGAATTTTTCTGTTCTCTGCTGTCATGACTGAGGTAGCAGTTGTCGTTGTAGTTTGCAGATTATTTTGAATGTGTTTACTGTTTTTAAATGTCCAGTAATTCAGTGCTTCTGTGTCTCAGACTACTCCCTCAGAAACGGTCTGTTGATCTTCTTCCTGTTGGTCGTTCCTGTTCTGGTCCTTGTCATTCTTGTGCTCCTCTACATCTTTAGACGGGATACCTTGGACCCTTGTCTAAAAAGAAAACCAAGGTAAACCCCCAGGATATAAATTTGACTATTTTATTTAAAGGTTTGCTTTTTTTATTAAGAAAGATTGAGAAACCTTTATTAGTCCCACAATGGGGAAATTGCATGGAAAAAAAAAAACCAAAACATTTTCCTTTTTCAGGTCACGTAACACACAAAATGGAAATGCGAATGCACAGTCCACCGGCAACGTTTCAACAGCTGCCACAACCCAGCCTCCAGTACAGACTCCCCCTGAAAGGGTAAATATGTTTTCTGAATAATCCTCAGTATACTTAATGCAATGTTTGAAAACAAATGTTAATGTTAAAGACTGGCTGTTTGTTTATTTATTTATTTTGTCTTATTCCAGCCTGGAAATCCACCAGCTACCTCCGCTCCAATTTCTGGGTATGAACTTCTTTTTTTTTTACTTTGTTCAATCCATATTTCACTCACATTAGTAACCAGTAATAACCAGTTTTAAATATACATATGGTCTTTCAGCTTCAGGTATGGAGAACTGGACTACTGGAATCTGGATACAAATGTTACCCCTGAAAGACCACCACCTCCAAGGCAGGGGCCTGGAGTCCCCAAACCAATCCCCCCAAAACAGCTCCCAGTTTGATTCTAATTGTTATGTGGCATATGTTCAGTTTCCATAGGAATGTATGAGTTTACACCTGGACACTATATAAAGATAACATTTTTAAACACTGTGAAAATAATAGATTCACTTAAAGTTCTTACGGTCACCTTTGTAAAGTTGACTGTAATCATGGGGTGGTGGATGACTGTGGCAAATATATATTGAAATATATGTAACAATACATAATAATATGTGTATTTTATAATTAACTTGTTTAGCAATCACTGGTACATGGATAAAAAAAATTATATTAATATTTGTTTTTTTTCTAAATTACCTTAAATGTCTTGGAAATGTTGATGGCTTGGTTGTTTATTTAATAAAAAAATAAAAACTTCTTTGCTTTTAAAATTTTTCAGATGGTCTTAAACTTATATTTCTTCTGTTCTGCTTAGGTAGTTCAGTAACATGTAAAGCTATCGCAGCCTCTCTTATTCGTTACCTGCGTTTCCTGTAGGTCTTTACTTCTTTACTTTAGTTGTGAAAAGACCTTAGCCGGAAGTCACGTGGTTGTATGACGCAGCTTGATGCGGAAGTTAGTAAAGGGTTGTCAAGCATAGCAGCACCGACTGGAGTACAAATCATGTAAGGAGCGGTGTTTGAAAGCCGTTGTCGGGCAGCACATGGCTGCACAGGAGACCGGCAGTGTCAGCAACGCCTGTCTTTGTGTCCTTTGTGGGCTGCCTGCGGCTGGGAAGTCCACTCTGGCTCGCAAGATCTTCAGCACCGCCGCGCAGAGCGGATGGAGAGTCACAGTGGTCCCGTATGATGACCTGATCCCTGAGCGGGCTTTTAGGATAAGAGCGGAGGAGGAGAGCAGTGTCAAACTGCAAGAAATGGTAAACATGTTTATGTGATCTACTTCGAGCTTCTCTGGCAGCACAATCCAAGCTAAAAATATATATTAATACAATGCACTGTTACTGTTTTGTCCTTTCAAGCACACTGAATGGAAGTTACACAGACAGGCGGTGCTGCTGTGCATTGAGCAGTTCTTGATGAATCCTGAAGTGCCACAGAGCAGCTCTCTGATCAACAGCACTGCATGGGAACAGTGCATTCAAGCTTTGCAGCCTCATGGTTTAAAGGCAGACCATGCACCCCTACTCTTTCTACTGGATGACAACTTCTACTACCCAAGCATGAGATATGAAGTGTGCCAACTTGCAAGAAAGCGTAAGAAAAACTCTTTGTCAAGATCTTGTGCCACAAACCGCTATTGTACTGTTAAATGGAAGTTGAAAGTTTTCAGCTGTTGTTGCAGGTTTGCTGGGTTTCTGCCAGGTGTATCTACAGTGTGACCGGGAGTCCTGCATCAGCAGAAACCAGAGCAGATGTCAACCCATTCCCACTGAGGTGATAGAGGAGATGGTGAAGCGTCTGGAGTCTCCAAATCCACAGAAGAACTCGTGGGAGAAAAACAGCATTTCACTTAATGCTGCAGATAGTTTGTCTGAATGTGATTTGTAAGATGGCAGAGTAGGGAGATATTAGCACTTATTATTGAGGTACATGAATCAGATTTTTAATCTGGTTCTTTTTTTGAATGTCAGCCAGAGGGTGATGGACTTGATATCTTCTGCGCTAAGTAACCCACTGAGCCCAGCTGAAGACAACACAGAACAAAAGGTGTGTCACTCATATCATAGCTCATATCTCTCCTTCAGTTCAAATGTCCCTACTTCTACAGAAGTGTGTCGTTTCTCTCTCATTTCAGGAAGCTGATCGTCTTAAATGTGCCAACAGTGTGGTCCATCAGGCTGATCAGGCCTGTCGACGCCTCGTCTCTGAAGCCATGAAGACTGCCAAAGGTCCGCTGTGTGAGCTCAGATATTATACACATTTAAAGACATTCTAATTTGAGGTTAAATACAATGATCTCTTTGTTGCTCTGATTTCAGAAAATCAAAGCCAACCTGAACACATGAGGTCTTTGGCTGCTCAGCTGAATGAATCCAAAGCAACCTTTCTTCATGATCTGCGAAAACAGGTCCTGCAGGAAGTTCCTTACATTGAAGAAGACACCAATGTGGAGCATATAGTGAAAAAAGCAATAGAAATTTTTGAGGAAAAAAAGAATGAAATCCTGTCAAGAACAATTAGTGAACATAAATGACATGTATGGCTCAAAAATCACATCGAAGTGTGTGATTCCTAGACCTTTGAAGTGAATCTTTTTTTAACCCATGAGAATGCAGATATATTGTTTTATTTAGAAATGTAAAACTTGAAAGAAAAGTTTTTTTATGAAACCGGTGACAACTGGTCTTTAGCTACAATACAGACAATCATTGGCTACAGTAAATTTTTGTACCACAAAACACCTCAAGACAGTATATATATACATTGGTTATAGAGAAGTTTTCAAGCGCTTAAGTTATTACATTATTAATACACACATGTACCAAGAACATTATTGATTTGGTTGTACAAACAAATGTTAGAACAGGTAGGTTTCTAATGAGTTGGGCAGGGGACAACAATGTTGTCAATAATGGTTTCCATATAAAGAGCGCTCTGCTGTGGTTTCATGGCAACTCTAACTTTGTCGCAGATTAGTGTGTCGAGCTAAATTAACTATGCTGACAACTTTGGTGCATACCAAGCAATGTACAGTCAACAGTGAATACAAAACTGGTGTGAAATACTGGTAATTGTGGTATAATGACTCGCATGTAGCTGCCTGTGTTATTGCGAATTAATCCTGACACAATGTAAATTCTCACAATAACAATAACAAAGCATTAGCAAAGGAGGACAGAAGGCATTGCCTGACCCTGACAGTAAGATGCTGCAACTGTGCAAGATGTTTCTGTGCTTTTGTACATTCATGTGAAAGGCTCAGAGTTGTGGATAGTGTAAGGCAACTGTAGTGCAGTATAGAAAAAACTCCTGTAGACAATTAGCACCAAAGGTACCAACTGCACATTTGCTAAAACACAAAACACACAGTGAATTTGAAGAGGGACTGTGTGTCAACATCTGTACAATTTGTCTACGAATGAATATTGAAGCAACAAACCCTGCACAGAATGATTGCCTAAAACTGTGTGAATGTCAAACATATGTTTATGTAGATGTTAACTTCCACGCATCCATGTCCACAATGGAGTACAGTCTCAGCATTTATGTTTCAAAAAAAAAATCACTTTATGTGTTGGCCACGAGCAAAATGACAGGCAAAATCATATTTGTCTGTACACATATGGCCACAGATGTTGCACTGAAAGGGATGTTCATAGCCATGACAGCCCATGTGAATGGTGTAAAGGATGTTGTCCAAAAAGTGAATATCACAATGCTGGCATTTATATAAGAGCTGTTCGTCAGGTGTAGTCAGAGCAGGAGTGGGCGTGCTCGGCTGGCTGTTGCCAATGCTTGCAGTGACAGTAATTATGTTGTTTTCAAAACCAAAGTTAGAACTGCAACTGCCTGAGGTGGGAGATTCTTTTTTAGGTAGTGATGTCTGGGCTTCCTTCGAACACACAACAACTTCTTCACTTGAGACATGCTGTATGAGAATGGACTTCTCGTCTCTTACAGACTCCTGATCTGGAGATGCAGGAGTCTGAGATTTGGGGTGAAGATCAGCCAACTGGCCTGCAAGTGTAGACAGCTGGTCCAGTGGGTTTTTATAAGTCAAACCATTACTCCTGCTGCGATTTTCATTCTCATACACCCTGGGAGAGTTTTTATACTCATTGCTGTTTAAATGGTGGGCCTTGTGAGACAAGTCATTCAGATAATCTGACTTTGGCATCGCCATGGAAGCTGGATTAAAGTTAATAAGGAGCCGCCGGCTGAAGCCCAGTGAACCAGTCCTCTTCTGCAAAGCGCTTATCATCCTCTTGTTGGAAAAAGGAGAGCGGACAACCCTTGTGGGCAGGAGCTTGTGGCGGCGCCGCCGGTGGTGTGACAGGTTGCTGCGGTCGCTACATCGGAAGGCACAGAGGTCACACTTATACGGCTTCTCTCCTGTGTGTGACCGCATGTGGGCTTCCAAGTGGCGCTCGTATGCAGAGGCAAATGGGCATAGCTGGCAGCGGTGGGGCTTCTCTCCTGGGTGAGGAAATTATTGCAGTTATGATTATTATAATAACAATAATATTTTACAGTGAAAGAGACCACAATATATTGAGCTTGGTAATGGAGACAAGTCAGGCTTTTTTCAAGTGAATAAATGACTGCGTGACTGAATGAGAAGTATTTCATTGTGTGGCAACACGTACCTGTGTGGATGCGAATGTGCTCTATTAGGCGAGCCATGCCCTTGTTGGCATAGCTGCAGTAGCTGCACTTGTACTTTCCATCGCAAGTCCTTTCCAAACCCTCCATCTGTACATCTGGCCCATCCTCCATTGACAGGCTCACCTCCACCGATGGGGGGTCCAGGCCATTTTGCTCACATCTAGGGGCAACTATAAACACGGAGACACAACATGACTCTAGCATAAATTTCAAGATTTATCAGTGTCATAATTATACGTAAAGTGTGTTCTCCCTACCAGCTTGAAACGGCTCCGCCGTCTCTTTTTCTCCACAGACAGAGCCTGAGATCATGTTGACATGGTGGGTTTGCTGTGTCAGGTACTCTTGAAATTCCTTCACAAAGTCAACCGGCTCGGTCTTTATCTCTTCCATTTTGCCTCTCCTCTACTGAACCTGAACAGATCAAAACAAACACAACCACACTTTGATGACACCTTGATGATGTAACCTCCTGTAGCTAGCGTTAGCTAACGTAGCTGGTCGTAAAACATAAAAATAACTAGCATTGCTATTAGCACAAGAGCTAACGTTGGTATTTAATCCCTTATGAAATGTTAAATATTTTCCACTCACATTTTAACACCAGTTTACACCGTACCTTTCTCTGTGTAGCCAATATCACTTTTAGTGGCACAAAAAAATGTAAATAGGTTCTGTAGAAATTTTCAGTAGGACCGCTTCCGTTTTTGGCATACGTGTTTAGGTCAGTGTACATTGAATGCAACTGTTGCCTTTAGATGCCGTCGAGAAAGTATTACTACCGTTGCTTTTGTCTACAAAAACCATTTGCCCTTCTTTTGTGCTGGTGTCTTTTAATGTTTATCCTGTTGGTACCTACACCTGATTTCTCGAATTTGTTTTTAATTTGTTTTTTAGTGCTAATGCAATTCAAGACGTCATACATCGCTGACGGATTTTGTGTGTTTGATTTTTACGAGATGCTCCTAAAGGCAACTGCCCTTTTGCGGACGCACGCGGATGTAAACATATGTAAGAAATCATGGCGGCCCCGTTGGTCAGGATTTTCTCAAAGGTGAGACTGAATCTTGCATTTGTTGTCATTTATATGAGAAATGTGTTGCATGGATTCCAAAAATCTCTACTGCTTCCACCATTTTCTTGGAGTTATATAATTGTCTCGCTGTTGACGTCACGTTGTTAGCTAGTACGCTAGCCTTTAACAGAACACGAACAGTATAGTACTAAAAACATGCAGTTCGTGTTGGTGATTTTTTTTAACTCTGTCTGTGTTTGCCCAAACACAAAGATCATTTTACTGTCGTTATTTCTTTTTCAGTATGTTAGACAAATATCTCGACCATGGGTAGCATGTCAGGCTGGATGGAGGGGTCACTCCACCAGGTCAGCCCCAGATGTGGTTTCAGACCAGGTATCCACCTTCCCTCCCTTGCAGACGTACTCAGAGGAGGAGAGCATGATGAGGGAGGCAGGTGAGCAGGACAGCTGGTTTACTGTTGCTGCAAACAGAATTTTCTCATTCACTAATCCCTGTGATGTTTTTTGACAGTGAAAAAATATGCACAAGAGCGCATTGCTCCATTTGTGTCTAAGATGGATGAACATTCTGTCATGTACGAGGAAGTCCTCAAGTCCCTCTTTGAACAGGGTGTATGTACCTTATAGCGAATTACTACTAATATGTCAGTGTAAGGCTTTTCCCCTCTATACTTACTCTTCTATTTTTATACAGCTAATGGGAATTGAGATTGATCCTGAATATGGAGGCACTGGTTCCTCGTTCTTCTCCTCCATCCTGGTCATTGAAGAGCTGGCGAAGGTGGATCCCTCTGTGGCTGTGTTGTGTGACATCCAAAACACACTTATCAACACACTGTTTGCTAAACTTGGTACCCCTGCTCAGAAGGAGAAGTACCTCAGCCGACTATCTACTGACATGGTGAGCTGTCATTTAAACACACGTTGTATTTAAGGATGGCAGATGCACTAAAATCCTATTTGTGTTGGTTGGTTCTTCATATTGCACTCCCATTTTTTTATCAACTTTTGGCAGATTGGAAGCTTCTGCCTCTCTGAAGCAGAGTCAGGAAGTGATGCTTTTGCTCTGAAGACACGTGCTGAAAAACACAAGGATTATTATCTAATCAATGGATCTAAGATGTGGATCAGTAATGCAGAGAATGCAGGTGTTTTTCTGGTGATGGCTAATGTGGATCCTTCTGCTGTGAGTGACACATTTTAAAAGTTCTCTAAGAATCATGATGTTATAATCTAGAAACAGTTAGTATAATGCCTACAGTTCTCTGTGCCTGGTGTACAAAAGTAAAGACAAGCTAACTTTTGATTGATAGGGATACAGAGGTATCACCTGTTTCATTGTGGATCGGGGAACTGAAGGCCTTGAGATTTGTAAGAAGGAGAACAAACTTGGCCTGCGTGCATCCTCCACCTGCCCACTCAACTTTGACAACGTCAAGGTGAAACCACCTTTTACAGCACCAGACCAAATCTAGATAGGACCTTACTGTGTTTTTCTAACCTAACTGGTCTCTGCTGAAGGTACCAGAGAAGAACATATTGGGAGAGGTTGGCCATGGATACAAGTATGCCATTGGAATGTTAAATGAGGGCAGGATTGGAATTGCAGCACAGGTAAGCCAGGATACTTTTTTTGCTTGAATGATGAACATAGAATAGGTAAATGTCCAAATTATTGTGTATTTATTTGTGCTAACTTCATGTGTTTCAGATGCTTGGACTGGCACAGGGTTGCTTTGACAACACTATTCCTTACACTAGACAGAGGGTGCAGTTCGGAAAACGCATCTTTGACTTCCAGGTTACAATGCAGCACAGACTCCATTCTTTTAAATTACATTTTAGTGATATTCAGGCCAGTTGAAGGTATGTTCTTACTATATATGTTTTTATGGTACTCTTCATATTCCAGGGTATGCAGCACCAAATATCTCACGTAGCGACGCAGATTGAAGCTGCCCGACTGCTGACATACAACGCTGCTCGTCTGAAGGAAGCTGGGAGACCTTTCATAAAGGAGGCCTGCATGGCTAAATACTTCTGTTCA
Organism: Parambassis ranga; assembly: GCF_900634625.1. Classification (NCBI taxonomy): domain Eukaryota; kingdom Metazoa; phylum Chordata; class Actinopteri; family Ambassidae; genus Parambassis; species Parambassis ranga. The sequence continues at coordinate 7,767,857 of NC_041039.1, read as the reverse complement.
GAGGTGAAACTTCTAAATCACTGACTATGGCTCAAAACTACTGCATTAACCGTGCATGATAACACAAGTGTGAACAGCCTAGTGTCTTAGCTGCTGTCTGCCATATTTGGGCAAAGAATCTACTGTACAAAAAAACATTTTTTATATTTCTCCTATTATCTCTTGCTTTATCTTCAGGTTGCCACTCTAACCACATCTAAGTGCATTGAATGGATGGGTGGAGTAGGCTTCACCAAAGACTACCCTATAGAAAAATACTACAGAGATTGTAAAATAGGTGAGTCTGTGACAAATCTGCTTGGCTCCACAAATGTCGTCATGTGTTTATTTTTCAATGGTTGTTTAGGTGAGATTATTTCTGTTGCTGCCAGTTGAAAGTACTTTTGAAGGCTGTAGGGAAGGTCAGGTGTGGCTGTTTGTGATTGGACCAGAGTGAGGTGGAGAGAGAGAGGGGGGTCTGATAGCAGTGGCTGTAATCGGACTCTGCAGGAATTCCCCTGTCTGTCCCCTGAGTGCCATTATACCAGCACACAGCCAAGAAAGCTGCACAGGGCAAAATGTCACTTTTCCTTTCATCACAACCATTTTGGCCCCGCAGTTCTCCAGGTGGAGCGCTCGCAGACTCGGCTTCATAATAAACCCCCTTTGTCTCCTGGTAGTGAAAGCTGCAGATTCATGTACTCTGCAGGAGAATTTGACAAAATGGACCTTGTTTATGTACTGATGGACTTTATTGTAATGTGTTTTTGTATCATTTTACAGGTACCATTTATGAGGGCACGACAAATATCCAGCTATCCACTATGGCCAAGTTCATTGATAAGGAGTACGACTCCTAAAATCATCTCACTGCAGCCGATAGTTTGCACTGTGCTGTTACACTCCATATTTCCCTCACACTGACTTCAGTAAGATTGATCCCGTTGCCTTTGTTTCTCTTGGGTTTTATTAAGTAGTCCAGTTACTGATGATGTTATTCAGCTTTAGAATTAAAATTGCTGTGGTGTAATTGTTTTTTTTGTTGTATTCTGTGTGCTTTCCATCACTTGTTTAAAAGTAGCATAAAACAGTATTTGTAATCTTCAGACATTTACTGTCTTATAATTAAGGTATATCAGATCAAATATTAATGCAATATGAGAGTTTCAGTGCCTTTAGAAGATCAGTGCGTTTTCTTTGCAGGATAAGCATTTGCATATTTCTCCACAAATACTGTATGGTGAGTAATTTAAACCCGTTGAAAGAAATTATCTGTAACAAGTATCTGTCAGTAGTATTAAATGCATAGTGCAACAATAATGTTGTGTTTTCTGTAATACCATATTCCCCCACTAGATGGCAGCATTTTCCTAGGAGACAGCAGCACAAATCAAATTAAGCTCTAGCTCTAACATTTACAAAAATCTAGTCAATTGCTGTGTCTTAACAGCCTGTCACCACTAATGATATTTTATATCAGTTTAATTACACTGGTGCTTCAGATGAAAAGAGCCTGTCTAGCATAAATGACTCATTGATAATTTTAGGGTGAGATTGATTATATTTACATGCTGTGCAAAATTGGGTCTGACAACAGAGCCAAGCTGTGTCTAACATTACAGAGAAATAATAGCTATGACCTATGACCCCTTACATACAATTATAGGTCTCCTGTGAGATGTCTAACAAAAGGACAGCCATTAATACTTCTCAATGTTTATACATTGTTTAACAAAGAGTGGCTGTTGTATTGGTGCCAAGTAGGCATCAGTGTCAATCATTTTTCCATTATGCAAATATGTGGAAATCTACCTATTGTACAACTTTTTTTTTTTATGTACTGACTGCATTCCCTGCCAGTATTGGCTTATCTTACATATTTGTGCTCTCAGTGTCAATGTAAATAGCCTATTATTATTATTATATTATATTATTATACATCCATATTTGCCCATATGATTACATTTATTTAATTTTTACAATATAATGCAGAAAAAGATGCTTGGTGTGGTGCAGTTTAATGACCCTTTCAACCTTCATAGTATTATTGCAAACCATCTCTGCTTTCCATGTTAGTAAAGCTAGTCAGCTAGTTTGTGAAAATGTAAAATAGAATTTCCCATTTACTCATAATGAGAAGATTTTTTTACTAGAATGGTATCAAAATCCTAAAACTCCAGTGTCTGCCAGGCACCAATACTTGTTGACATTGTTCTAACACATCAGTATGATTATTATGAAGTATACGTTATGTTTTTTAATATGTAGCTTCCAAACTGTTTTCTATAATTTGTGACATAATAAGATATCAGGTTTTCTGCCCTGTGAAGATGACATTAAAATGAATAGACACAGAGCAAAATGTTATTATTAAAATAGTCTACATGATTTTCAAGGTATTTTGAAAATCACTTAACAAAATTGAAAAAGGGTAGATGTGGCATGTCTGTGTTTGCATCATTGATTGAGAGTACTTTGTTTTCCCCTCTGATCCACTCTGACTTGTGAAGGCAGACCCCGGTTTAATGAACATAATCTGATGAAAACAGCAACGATCTGCTTTTCACTTTGCTTTGGCAAAATGCAGCTCAGCTAGCCTCTTTCTCCGCCCCCATCTTTAACACAGCTATGAGACCTCTAATTATGCAAGGATTCAAGTAGCTTTTCACAAAACACAGTGTTGTCCTCTAGAGCTGGAGAGCGCTCCATGAGCTAAAAGGACAGGCTGCATATTTGTAGGTTGAGCAAATTCAATTTGTTTGATTAGTTCTCTGCATCTGATTCAAGTTTGGTTAAAATGATGAATCTTCAGTGTATCCCAGGTACTTTTTTGGCCATATATTATGAAAACAAAAATACAAAAACATCTGCACTCAAATGGGATATACAAAAATATTGAGGCTCCTTTTCCACAGTGAGAGGCATGCCTCAGATTCCTTGTTTGTTTACCTTAGTGACGTATCAAAATGAAAAGCACATTCAGTTTCTATTGTATCAATGTGCTTTAACCGCATTTTTTAAAATCCGCTTTGATATATTAATGTCTCATTACAAAATAAATATATAACCTGCTTTATCCTCCCAGCAGCAGTGCTGTTATATGTGACAGAAACAAGATCATTGCCGTCCTCTTGCATTAGATCACCTGCTGCCTCTGTGGGTTTGCAGGTTTTTTGCGCAGAGCTGATGTGAAGAGTTTATCACGATGGTAAGCATTCAATTTGATGTTCGCCTGCAGCACTTCCTGACTAATAAAATTACGCTGAAGCCAGTCAGCTCTGGTCCAGGTGAAATGCACAGCGTATACTGCTTTCCTGTTGTACACAGTTGGAACGGATATTTAAAACGCTATACGGAAAACTTAAGCTCCAACACAAGCAGAGTTTAGGTTTTAAAAAAGAGATTACATTTATAAATGTTTTCCTATTTTCTAGCCCATGGTGCTTTTAAAATTGACGCTACCTTTAAGTTAAGGTCTCCCCAAGTCTATTTTGGTTAACATTCGTGCGTAAAATGCATGCGTAATCCTGGTAATAAGGCCAAGATGCTCATGTGTGATAATCTGTGGATCATTTATTCAATTTACTGACAGGTGATTGCGGCTCATGCACACCCCCCCCCCCCTCCCACCAAAAAACGAGACATTTTCCTCTTTAATCTAATTGGATGATAAGTGGGAGCGTACTGTTGAGCCCGAAGCCAAAACGCTTGCGCGGCCTTTTTCTTTTTGGAGTCTATTCTCGGCACAGCCCCTCGCTGTTTCATCTCCAATCCTATTTGCTATTGTACCTGCCCAATAGCAGAGATCGAGCGCGTTTTAACTCGGATGGAATTTTTGGTTTCATCATTACAATCCAGCGTTTGTCGCAGTGATCTCTGTGCGCGCTCTCTGATCACCCTCTGGAGGAGCTGGGCGCAACTTTGAGTGACTTTCTTGTTTCTCTTATTGTTCACTCGTATTATTTTCAAGCCTTAACATCTTTTATGAGGTGTTGTTTTTTCTGATAAGATTTTTGATGGTGATTCCATATCGGACAATAAACGGTGATGGCAGACTCTGATGCGCAAGAGACTCGCCAACCTGCAAAAGAGTCACCGTTCTCCATCAAGAATCTGCTGAATATCGAAGAGAAACCCACGAAGCAGAAGAACATCCTCGGCTCGGCCAAAGGAGTTTTTGAAGGCAGCTTCTTTTCTCGGCTCGGTGACTTGTCTTTTCCGCGATTTGAGTTGCCCACACAGAGAATCGGACTATCAGCGCAGTATCTGGAGAGAGCATCTGCCTGGTGGTACCCATACACGCTTGGGACGCATTTTAGGACTGGAGGTAAATTGTTTTTACTACTTTTAGATAAGGAATTGGTGCAGTTTTCTCTGGAAAAAAATACAATTTATTTTACAGCAAAACAATGTCCTCACATTCCGGTGCACCATAAACCATAAACGTATTTTAACAAAGAAAATTAATATGTATATTGATTTATTTAGGTTTGTTTAATGACATACAGTGAAGAATTTGAAGTGTAAAATGTTTTTTCTGCAGGGTCTGAGAAAGCCAGTCTAAGGGAAACATCACCGGCACCGGACAGGCGCTCCCCGGATACCCAAAAAAGTGACCAAGATGCCAAAGAGGAAAGCGCCGACGACGATATTGCGCTGGATGAAAGTGATAGAGATGAACCAAAGAAAGAAATAGACCAGGAGGACGACTGGAGGAGAAAGACTGACGAGCTGGACTCCGAGAAGAAGCCCTGTCGGAAGAAAAAAACGCGCACAGTGTTTTCAAGGAGTCAGGTCTTCCAGCTGGAGTCCACTTTCGACATCAAGCGCTATCTGAGCAGCTCTGAGAGGGCGGGCCTGGCCGCGTCCCTGCACCTGACCGAGACGCAGGTAAAAATCTGGTTCCAGAACCGGAGGAATAAGTGGAAGCGGCAGCTGGCCGCAGAGCTAGAAGCGGCTAACCTGAGCCATGCAGCGGCGCAGAGGATTGTGCGGGTTCCCATTCTTTATCACGAGAACGGAGCCACAGAAACGGCCGGAGGAGGCCCGGCTACAAACTCATCGGGCAGCCAGTCCCTCCTGGCTTTTCCCCACCACATGTACTATTCCCACCCGGTCCCGCTGCTGAGGCCTGTTTAACACTGGTTGTGTCATAATACACTATATGTTTTTAAATGACAGTGATTCATTAAAAAAAAGAACTTTTTGTATATTTTGTAGATTCAACGCACACACTGTTAGGTATATTATTATTATTATTATTATTATTATTATTATTATTATTATTATTTAACCATCCTTTATTCTGCTGAGTTGTCTTGAGTCCCTTTTAGAGCTCCAGAATTATTGTTATTATTGTTATTGGAGAATTGATTGCATATATTTTAACGTACACTGTTAGGGGAAAAGGGAACTTGTTTTGAACAGGGTTGGCTGTCTATATGTATTTTACAAAGATTTTGTGTCAGTGTTTGTAGCTAATCCGTGGAATTGAATATTTTGATATAATATTGTGCAATACTGTTGGCTTTACATTACCACCTATAGCTCAGTTTTAAATATTCTTTTCTCTATAGTGAGGACAATCATGTGATCCTTAAGGGAAAAAAACGGAAAACTGCAGGTGATGCAGATAAAATTGTTTTTATGACGCAATGTTTGGCATTAATTTAAAGCCATGAATAGCCAAAAATCGCCTCTGTTTTTGTGTATGGGTTTTCTTCTGATATTGTTATTGAAATTCTGTACATTATATTGTCTCACACTCAGTAAAGATTTGTTCCAAAAAGGAATGTATCTATTTTCAATTGTGATGTAAAATCAGATGTTTATTTAAGTCCTTTCAAGGTTTTTAGATTGAGCACTCATCAGGAAAATTTGGATAAAAAGAGTCACATTCCAAACTGCTTTTGCGGAATAACATGTTGCATTAAATAATAAATCCATGTTTATTCCAAAATAATTTAAAATTACATTTTATTTGGTAGAAGTGTTTAACATTGTGTTTACACTATCTCTCATGACCGGTTACTAGCCTATATATAGTTTATATAGCTTATAGTACTAAATATAGTAGGCCTACAATATTTATAAAGAAGATGTCCATCATTAAAGCGGCAAGACAAATTAAAAAGCGTTTTTTAGAATATTTAACCACACTATTAGGTTTAAAGGATTGGACTAAAGTGTGTGTGTTTATAAGACAAACGTCTACTCAAACCACAAAAATAATACAAAGTAGGCTAATGCTAGGCTATATACTGATTAATGCCCTATATAACTAGCCCAACACTGATCACAAGGTAATCTGTCTGATATTGCCTGTTAAATCAGCCAAATCTTACTGCAGGTTGTGATATTATTTTGCAGTTTATACACTCATGCGCAAATAAACTAAACATAGTGGTTTACTTATACTTGCGTTTTGGTCTATCTTAAAAATACGTACATTATTGCTTATAAATGTCCACGAAGTGTAGATTGCATCCTGGGAGAAACACGGAACAAGCAGACCTCTGTCACGTGATATGTGTTGAGACAACGGAAACGGCCACTGTGGAATAAATCATCCAATGAACTCCCAGGCGCGAGTTTGAACGGTCGTTTCAACCAATCAGTATGATCTGGGGCTGCAACAGCGCTTTATCGGGAGTTAGCTTAAGCAGCCACATTGCTTTCTAGTGACTTCCACGTTCTGTATGTATGTATTTTTTATTGTAAACAAAGGTATAACGTTTACTGTCTGCGAAAAAAATAATCGATAACATCCGAACAACACCTAACTGAAACGGTAAGTGTATTGAAACGATTAACAAAAAGGAGTTATAGTCGCTATCTTTACCGAGCTAGTGTTAGCAAACAACGGTGAAGCAGAAACGAGAGAAGGTTGAAGATAGCTTTTTGTCATTTGTGGATTTAACAGATCATCCTACATGTATGTTGCAGGTGTGAGATGAAGGTTAATCATACACACAGACCATCACAACAGTAAAGCAATAAGTCTGTGTGTGTTCCAAAACAAAACATGTAGCTTGAATGGAAACAGGCTAACTGCTAAATAGCTACACAGTGCTTGTGAGCTATAGCTATTTTCAACGGTATGGATTACGGAAGACTGATCTTAAAACTAGTGTTGTATATTTTAGTCGACCATCCGACACATGTATTTCCATTTGTATTGTCAATAAACCTCCGATGTCTTTATATCACCGGATAGAATAGAATAAAATACTTTATGCGGCTAATACTTAACGTTATCCAACGATAGCGTGCTTCAAATAAGACGAAATGTACTTCTCATGTCTGTAAATTGCAAATATCAGATAGGTCAGTCAGATATAGTCAATAAAAATTGACAAGATTGTCCCAATACATTTCCATCAGTTAAGTTTCTTTAAAAAGCTCAGAATCTCAAAACCTTAGTTAAGATTTAATGGCTGATTTCCACTTCAGATGACCGGCAGTAACGAGTACAAGCTAACCCAAGGACCAGAGGATGGCATCTCAGCTGTCAAGTTCAGCCCCAGCACATCACAATTCCTACTGGTTTCTTCTTGGGACTGCACTGTCCGTCTCTATGATGTCGTAAACAACACCATGCGGATGAAGTACCAGCACACAGCTCCAGTTCTTGACTGTGCTTTTTATGTAGGTCACAGATTGTTCATTTAGCCTCTTTGTCATTGTCACGCCATAGGCAAATGTCACAGGTAATGTCACCCTTCTTTTGCAGGACCCAACACATTCTTGGAGCGGAGGTTTAGATGCACAGTTAAAAACTCATGATTTGAACACAGACCAAGGTGTGTTGAAAACCTGTTGAAGATTATTATCAGGTTTGTACAAGTTAAAACTTATTCTCAACTGTGTTTATTTCCATTCTCCTTGAACAGATACAATAGTTGGATCGCATGATGCCCCCATTCGATGTGTGGAGTACTGCCCAGAGGTTAATGTCATGGTAACTGGTAGCTGGGACAGATCAGTTCGCCTATGGGACCCACGGACACCCTGCAATGCTGGCACCTTTACTCAGCCAGAAAAGGTAGCAGAACAGAGACACTGTAGTGTTGAATTGTCTTGTTTATCAGATAGTTATTTAAAAAAAATCAACCTCCCATCAAATCACTTAAATTGTGTTGAGGGTCATAAAAATGTAAGATTGTATGACCTTAGATCTAATGCTGTATTCACCATCTGTGTGAAAGGTGTATACACTTTCTGTGGCTGGAGATAAGATGATTGTTGGCACATCTGGAAGACGGGTGCTGGTGTGGGACCTGAGAAACATGGGTTATGTACAGCAAAGAAGAGAGTCCAGCCTCAAGTATCAGACTCGCTGCATTAGAGCCTTCCCCAACAAACAGGTACAATTCAAATCACAATAAATAAATCCCTAATAAAAAAAACCATGACAGATAATTTTCTAATGGAGATTTGTGTTACAGATACTGCTTTTTAATGTGAAGGAGTTGGATAGTAACCCTCTATTTTTGTTCTTGTCTTTGCTTCAGGGCTATGTCTTGAGTTCAATAGAAGGACGTGTAGCTGTGGAGTACCTGGACCCAAGCCAGGAGTTTCAGAAGAAGAAGTACGCCTTCAAATGCCACAGGCTGAAGGAGGATGGAATTGAGCAGGTTTACCCTGTCAATGCCATCTCATTTCACAGTGCTCATAATACCTTTGCCACAGGTACGACTGGCTAATTAGTGCTTGACAGAAGCTCATTCATTTCTTTCTGCAATCAGTTTATTTTTGTAGTGTACATCAGTTTTCTTTTCATAAGAATTCACATTTCCTGTTACCTTTATAACTGAACTGCCAAGGTCTCATGCAGAACGCAGTTGATGTAGATCCTTATCTGAGCAGTAACACTGCCTAAAACTTTGAGGTTGACCTTGAACATGTCCTCTTACCAGGTGGCTCAGACGGCTTTGTCAACATCTGGGACCCATTCAACAAGAAGCGCCTTTGTCAGTTTCACCGGTACCCCACCAGTATTGCATCACTTGCCTTCAACAACGATGGTACAATGCTTGCAATCGCCTCCTCCTACATGCACGAGAAAGGAGACATCAGCCACCCAGAGGACGCTATCTTCATCCGCCAAGTCACAGATGCTGAGACAAAGCCCAAGTGAGTCTTCCTCCTCCTATGTGGTGACTAGTACTGAGCAGTATGCTACATCCTGAATCTGTGAGCGGTTCTGTTTACAAGAATCAAATCCAGCTGCAGCATTATGCTGATCTGTATCTTTGTCTGTCGATATCCAATGGCTGCAAGAGGAACAGATGAGAATTTGAAAACCCTTCCAAAGGTATCTATCAAGGTTGTCCATTTATTTTTGATAACCAGACTAGAAAAAAACAACAACTGTTGAATCAATTTTCAAATGTAATTCTGTTTGAGTGGTTTGTGCAGAGTGGCCTGTATTAAGTATTTAGTTGCAGTTTCAGTTTCTAATTCTTTTTGTAACAGAACAGTTCAGATATACAAGATAAAAACACACTTTGCTTTATCATGAAATATAATCTCTCTTATAAATACATTAATCATGTGTCAGTAACTATACTAGAAATGTGGTTCATTTCCCCCCCATAGTTAAGCAGGTTTTAGTGAACTATTTTTCCCACAGAGGGAATTGTGATGGATTGACGTGAGTTTCCATGGAACAATAAAGAAAACATTGTCACCAATCCCAGTGTAAAAAACATTTGCTCTGCTTGAATCTGTTCCGCTTCATCATCAGGATATTTAGAGTAATCTTACAGACTGTGATATTGTTTCGTGGGTGGTTTTACTTGGACTGTTGAACCTTGGACAGAAATCGACCTGTAGCCCTCGATGGGGACATTGTCTCCATATTTAGAGATTGCTCAAGTTGATTGAATCTTTTGTCATGATTTTGCTTTACAGGTCAACCTAAGTGCAGCTTGGAATGATTCTGTCTGCGTATGAAGCCTTTATGACATTGGCTTTAACTGCTGGCATCCAGTGTACCATTACCATATAGTTTCCTGTCATTTAAATCCTATCCAATACATCAGTTACAACTTCTGTATTGTATTGTAACATTGTAATGTTTGTTATAATCTTCTTCTCTTGTTTCACGTTAAATATTCATTGTTTATTCTTGTTATTTTTTTAGACTAAAGCCTATTCATAGACACCTTTTCCTTTGTCCCACCAACGTTTTAACCAACTGTCTTTGTATATATACCGATGACTGAGTTTGACACCTTAAGCATAATAAAAATGTTTTCTCAGATTTTCACATGAAGTCACATTATGTCACATGCTACAATGCAGGGAATGTGTTGGGGCAGGAGAAGTTTTTCTCTTGATGATGTGTTGAGGGAAAGTGATGATCCACTCATCTTGCTGAGGTTTCCACTTGCCCTCAGACACTGACCTGTGCTGATAGACATCTAAAGGTCTGTGGCCTAAGACAGATTCTGCTTTATTACTGGGAAAAGTAGGGAAAAAAGTGGATGACCCTGCAGCTTATAGCAGACTAGTGAAGATTCAAGTAAAATCTATCCTGATTTATTGCACATTCTGCATTGATTTTGGTCTACTACATTAAAATCTCCTGAATGCATAAATATTCTAATTGGTTAGTATGGAGTAAGTCACCAGAGATGTTTCAGTGGAAAGTCTTATCTCTGAATTTATCTGCTGCCGTTTGTGAGTTGTTACACTGATGACAGCGTCAGATGCAATGCAGACCTTTTTAATGTAGTATTCAGCATTCAATGAATGGGAACACAGTAGTGCCCTGCAAAAATCTATGTGCCATCTTTTTTTCCCCTCTGTTCACATTTTCAATGGCAACTAATGTAATTTCGGAAGCCCTTCAGCCAAAGCAGCACAGAAGATATAGATGTCAATTATTCTATTTAAGAGCCCCATTTTTTTTATTCTAATGGCACTGTCTGCTTCTGTGGGATCCTGGAAATGATTAGTTCAGTTTGGTGAAATGATGTAACTAATTCCCATGATTGTCGATAATGAGTCTGCCTTTGACGTTGGATTATGACTGCAGCGTAATATGAAATGGCTTTCATTTTGGGACATGATTATGGCTCGTGAAGCAGATGGAGGACTGTAAGGAGGTTGTTGTTGGGGCTCTCTGAGTTACATTGTTTCCTGCCATCTTTGGCTTTAAATTCTAAAGTGGACTTGTTTGTGCATTAAACCTGTTGAGGTTTTCTTGCTGTGTAATTGAGCAGCCAAATTGTCCGGTGTATTGTATGTAAGCATTTTTTTTACAGAGTTGCATACTTAGTCCCTTTTATTCAGGAGTTATTAAGCTCTGTATTTTTACAAATTGCTGCAGATTATCTATCAGCATCTTCCTCTAAGCTTGTCTCTACAGAGCTCTCTGGGCTTTTTTTTTTCTTTAAGCAAATATCTAGATAACCACATCTGTGGTTGTGTGGCCGGTCTCTAGTTTCCAACCGCTGATGTGTTGCAGACAGTTTGGCTCTACATGAAACCGTTACATGACAATTAAAATAGGCGATTGTGCTCCAACAGCCTGTCAGGTTGCATTTAACCCAACCACAAAGAGCTCTTATGTTCACTCAAGAGGGCACGGATGACCTTCATACAGACACCTTATCTCCCAAGAAGACCGGCTTCTAATATTATATCAAGCTGATGATACCGTCCTCCATTGTGAGCTGTGTGGATAAACGGGGAAATCACATGATGCATGAGGAAAATATTGGTGGTGTTTAGTGTTCAGGTTTGTCTTTTGTTTCATTGCCACAACACCAGAGGTACACACGGTGTCGACATAAACGTAACTGTTTCTTCTATAAAAATTATCACCTTATTATTAAAAACATTATTTTACATCAGAAAATGTTTCTAAAATTAAGGTTGCCACTTTATGTCAAAGCAAACATATTGAGCTGCAACCAATTTCATAATATCTGGTTAATAAGTTGTAAATATGTTTTTGCTAGGTTGTGACTTACAACTAATTATCCATGTAGCTGTTTTTTTAAGGCTCCAAACAATTGCATATTTTTATGAAAGCATTCAAATCCAAGAGTTGTAAGATAAAATCCTTTTTGGTCCAAGTAAAGGTCCTGGTCTTGTCCTCACAAGAGTTGGCTTGTTGTTTCCACAACATCCAAGCAGGGAATGAAACCGGAGCCTTTGACTTGGACATGGCTGTGGCCGGGTCCTGCCCCGGGGAGACTTTTAAGATCTGTAGTGGGCAAGACAACATCTTCTTGAGAGCATTGTAGCTACATTAGAACCTAATTAGACGATAAAGCTCAAGGCCATGTAGCCCACCGTTTCACACTCAAGACCATCCATCTTTTTCCAGGCAGCACAGGGCTGACTAGTGAAAGGGTGGGGGAGCTCACCTGGGAGCTGGCCTGTAGTAAATCAAAGATCTCCAGGCGTGACAGGAGGGTCGCAGATTTAAGGTTTGAGATTAATCATTTGATAAATGAAATATATGACGGGTGTTTTTTATTTAAAATCAGCCCTTGTAAAATTATGAAGCCAGATTACATGTATGACCTTTTTCAATCACTTATGTCACACACTATGTGATGGCCAAATCCCAACTGCACCTGTGACCTATTATCAGGTCATGTCACTGTTGTGAGCATGTTAGCATTTAGCTCAGTGTGTTGCTAGTGTGGCTGTGGACTGTTAGCCATGCTTCTCTTTGTTAAATTTGAATCGTGTCACCTGTTAAACTGATGTATGTGCGTATTAGGAGGACAGGGGCGGTCGGTGCACTGGAGCCAGAATCCACCAGGACTTTTGAGATAAAATCTGAACATACATTTAAAAGTAGGCAAGAAAAATGTGTTTTTTACTAGTTTTGAATTTCCTTTTTTTTTCCAATTGGGTGTGATGTCTACAAAATGGAAAAACATTTTTTTCTGACTGGAGAACACTTCCCATGTATTGGGTGTCATATTGTACTATGACCATGTTGTTCATTTCCTCCAGGCGTGAAACTACAAGCACTTAAGTATAACTGATCCAACGTCCTAAAGAGTCCAGCATATCACACGTATCAACGTATTCCACTTGAAAACATAGAGCCTGTTGCATTGTATTGATGATTTGCGGTCAGCTTTGGAGTGACAGGCATTTTCTTTTTAAACTGTCATAAAATACTGGGAGGGTGCATCCCAAGGGGGGACTTCGAAAAACACTGGGTTGTTATCCCCATTTAAACTGAAATCAGATTGCAGGCCTTTTCAGGCGAGCCTCTTTGTACACTCTCCATGTCTATGAAACTCTCTGTGCCGTTTAATGGGTTCATGGCCACAGGGCAGGGGTTACAGTTTGTCCTTCCTGCAATTAGCATTCACGGTTAGCTTAGCAGAACTAATGCACCACATCTTTGAGGCTCAGGTTTCTTCTGTGCCTCTGAGTGACTGCGGGCAGGATTTAACTGAGTCCTTGTATCCATTTCAAGCTGCTTTATTAGATGTTATTGGCAAAATCCCCTGAAGAATACCATTTGAAGCCAACTATTATCAGCCAATTAAAGGCTGGTGTCACATCATTTCTCTTAGGAAAAAAGGGGGAAGATGGATAAACTTGTGCATGCAGATACAGTACAGCTCCAGGTTATGGAATTACAGAAATATTAAGAGAAGGTTTTTAAAAAGGTGGCACTCTTGAGTTACAGTGAAGGCCCATTTCTATAGTGCCTCTGCATCACAACAGAACGTCCTACATTCCTCCTCTGCTTTGCCCTGTGACATCTAGGTCAACACACTGTGATCTCGTGGAGGTATTCAGCACACAGGAACATGTACACCGAAGGTGTTGTGTGCAGCTGCTGTGGGCCGTGGGGATCTCATGAGTCTTATGTGACAGCGCTGAAGCTTGGAGCTGTTTTCAGCCATTAGCTTTCTCTGTGTTGAGTAACATTACATAGTTTATGTATGAATCCACAGATGTTTATGTAGGTTGACTTGTTGTATTGTTTGAGGACTATAGCAAATATGTAGGCTGTAATGTGGGCTAGGGGACTTTCAGAGAGAGGGAGAGTTTAATGTTTTAAATTAAATTAAAGTGCAGAGTGGCAGATAAAAACAGCTTTAGTAATACTTCATCACTAAATTATAATTATTTATAATTACATTGTTACCAACATTTACGACTATTACCAACTATTAAGATGTGCATGTATTGATTGAGTATGAGATATGGAGTTTTTACAGCTTTGAGATTTCAAATGGGGGTAGAGACAGGAGACCACTGACAAGCCTTGTCTTAGGAGTCAGCTTGCTGGGTTATTCGGCCTGATGATCAGCAGAGCATGTCAAGAGACAATCTGCCATTTTTGAGGTCCTTAGCGATTTCAGGGAATCTGTAACCATGGATGAGTCCACCACTTCTAAAAACAAAGATGAACAAAGCAACTTGCTACAAGAAAGCCATGTCAGAGAGGTCTAGAGGAACAGCAATGGCCTCCAAAGGGAGTGCTGTTGGTGGACTTTCTGAAGCAACTGTGCTAATGTGCTAATGCTGAGAAGTGGAGTGTTTATCCACCAGGATGACACTTACTTAACCGTCCACAAGTCCATACTGCTGTCGTCCAACACCTGCCCTGTTCATTTTATCTTCATTATCTCCTCCAAGATGAGTATCACATCACTCTTATTTAAAGCTCAATAATAATAATATTTTTTGGCTAAAACTTCAACAACCCATTCCCATTGTGCCTCCATGCTCATGTCCATAATTGTTATGAATGTGTTTAAACTCCAACCTGTGGCTAATCAGGGAAAAATCTATGTTATTGAATATAAAATACATTTGTCATTTCCTAAGTGCGTTCTGTCTGCGTTATCAGTGACTGCAGTGCATTACAGAGCTAAATCAATGCCACAAAAAAAGAGGTGCTTTCATAAACAGCTTTTGATTATTGGACATTATTAACTTTTCTGAATTCGGTGAAGTGAAACAGTGTGTTGTCCCATCGACTCAAACACAGATTAAGCAAACTAATGTGAACACAGAGATCAATTCATTTGTCCAACAGTGAGTTTGAGTGCACAGGGCAGCAATGCACCCAGAAGTCTGCATCTAATTCATCATCGTCCACACATTATATTATTATTGATGGCTCTTGCTTCAGGCTACTCCATTTGTTTTTCAGATTTGTGTGGCGGATGGAGCTTTACTCTGCAGCCGTGCCAGCAGCGTCACACACAGCTCCCTTATATTTATATATTGATTGTCATGCCTTCCAATAATCTGGCACCTGACACATTTAGCAACATTATGTGGAACAGGTCAGAGGACAGTGCTAATGAAACTGCATGATGGATGTTGTTGTACCCAGTGTTTTCGCCACACATAAAGGCGACCCCGTGGAGCATGCTGGGATTGTCATAAAACATAAATGGCACAGAGAGGTGGTCCAGAGGCATGTAGGTGACAAAACAAACAATGAAACAGTACAAAGTGGCAGTGTGGGTCAAAATATTCAGCAGTATTTACATAACCAGGTTTCACTGAAGCAGACACACCATCTAGTTCTTTTATACTGAAGAGAGGGTGCAACAAAATCTTAAAAGTAAGTTTGGCAAGATTTTAATAAGAGATTAGACACGCATAAATATCATCACTTTCCAAACAAGACAAAAGTGAGCGGATACATTTCCCTCGTCTTAGAGAGGAGGCAGAAAATGAGATGGTAAAAATCACATTCTGTGCGAACGCTCTGAGTGAAATCATAAGAGAGGTCTGTAACACCAGGCGTGAAGTGAGCTGTATGACTGCGAACTCTCTGCTCCGCTCCTCTCCATCCCGCCTGGCTAATGTATCCCCTCTCAATAGGCGGGGACGAGGGGAGAAAAGACTGCTTGTGTGGAAAGCACAAAGAGCTCCACCGTGAAACACGTTCGCAGCAGTAATTGGCAAAGGAAGCTTCATTTCATTCACTCCTGTATGTCTTTTGTTGTCCTGAAAGGTTTTTACAAGTGTAGTGCTTTTGAGAGTTATTTCAAAACTGGCTAATTTCTGCAGCCTGTGTGTCCATTTACTTTAATTTAGAGAATGCTCAATTGTACATAGACATAGAAGTGTTTTTAAAAAAAACTAACATTTAATCGAGTCTTGATGATACTTAATTTTGAACATCTGCAGTAGGAGGAAAAACATTTAATCTCTTATGAATCATGCTGCTTTTACACTGAAAGCTGCTCAGTACAGTAGTAGTGGCAGAATGAAGGTTAGTGAGTATTAGAGGGACGGATGGTCTCCTTTCATCATGGCATTGTAGTAGTTGCATGAAAGCCTGCAAAGAGAGGCCTGTGGTTTTATTTTCACCACAATTACACTTTATCCTGTTGTAAAATGCATTGAAAGATTTTACACTGTGTGACACCGGGCACATTATTCCCACAAGCACTCGTAACCCTCTCGTCCATCAGTTTTAAATAAATAGAGCTGCCTTTGCCATTGTGATTCAGTTGCTCTGTGTGTTGTGCTGCATAAGATGAGCAGTTTTTTGGCTTTATTTGTAGATATTTTATCTATTAAGGAATTATGTAACAACAATCCGATATACAGTTGTCATAATAATACATGGCAGTGGGTTCCCCAAAGTCTTGTGGGGTTGGTCAATATCTACCATTAGTACTGTCCATGTGCCATGAACTGCACAAATGATTTTAGGGTAGCTTTGTGAGTCAAAGGCCCTGTTCACACTGGAGAAAGCCAGTCCAGCTAGAGTAGGATTAAATCCACATAGCCTTTAAGCTGGATATGTTCAGACCTATTTTCAAATCTGGCTATCACACATGCGTGTCCGCACTCAATCCGGATTAACCCGGCTTGTTTGCAGTCCTCGTAATATACAGAGTCCATTCAG